>NC_143517.1:48647486-48776393 GCF_031878675.1 Megascapheus bottae
TTGTGAGATTGTTAGTTTCTATAACTCCAAACCCACATTTCCATCACCACATGAGACAAATCCTATTAGTTTCGTATGTTGAGATAGCCAACAACACCTGGCAAAATAGAAAATAAAATAAACAATGTTGCTGGTACCCTCAGCCTTTATTTGAAAATGTCTATACATAATGCTTCTCTAAAAGCTACCTTTCATTTTCTTCCCTCCCCAGGCTACTCATTTTTCCTGGCCTGATGAAAACAAATGCTAGCACATGAATCACATACAACTTTCCATGCTATTTTTTCTCCTTACTGAAATTAAAAAAAAAATATTTAGCACTGCATTGTATTTTCATCAAATCTAAAAAAGGATAAAATGTTGAAATGTCTCTGAGATGGTTGTAGTATGTTAGGGGTAGCTAATTCATGCTGATGAACTTTAACTTCAGAACTGTGAATCTCTTTGTAGACATTAGTTGCTCTTTAGAAAATTTTGTAAATTTTAAATTAAATTTTATTGTCAAGGTGATATACAGAGGCATTACAGTTACATATTTAAGGTACTCAGCTCATTTACTGTTAAATATTGTTACCCCCACCTTCATTTTTCTCCCACTTGGAATACAAAAGACAAACACAGCTTCGTAAAAGGGATTTTTGCCTCTGCTACTGGGCTTTCATTGAAAAGAAGCCTGAAAGTGTAAAACTGCAAAGGAACAGAATTAGCCAAAGATTTAGCACAAGATGCAGTTCTTTTTTTTTTTTTTTTTTTTTTTGGCCAGTCCTGGGCTTGAGCACTGTCCTTGGACTTTCTGAAGGCTAGAGCTCTACCACTTGAGCCTCAGCACCATTTCCGGCTTTTTTCTATGTATGTGGTACGAGGAATCAAACCCGAGTTTTCGGGCGTGCTAGGCAAGCGCTCTACCACTAGGCCAAACTCCCGGCCCTCAAGATGCAATTCTTTTTCATTTTAATATCTTGTGCAAGTTACAGAAGGGTAGTTAACCAAGATTAAGAGTCACTATGTCTGCTTTAAATCAGAATTCTAAAATCATAGTGCACTGATGTCTCCAGACTGCTCAATCCTGTCTCTCAGTGACAGTGAACACTGCAGAGACATCTCATCTCTTATAATCAGGCAAGGAAAGGAGGTTTTCATATAGACAACAGGATGCACATCTTCCAATGGAAACATAAAGTTATAAGTTCTTTTTGACAATTAAGTGGCTATTGAAGGCTACTTAAGGTGAATTAAGTGACAGTTTTCATTTAGTAAATTAGAAAAACATATGATCCTTCAATATTTCCAATGAAGTAAGTCTTAGTGTAACTCATTTGTTTACTGATATGTAGATGAAAAATCACAGAAATGGGTTAAATACGGTCTTTACAGATTTTGACACTTGAATACTTACAAAAACTATCCCATGTGCCTTAGTTTTCTGCAAAGTGTTTTTGTATTATATGCCATCATAGTTATATAGACTATCCTAAACTAAATGGCTACTTACATCTGAATCTAAATTTATTATATGTTGCAGAATGTGTACTCATTTTATATATTTATAGTTATAGTTTCATATTATATTAGTAATTGATGCTCATGTACTTAATATATAAATTCATGTACTCTATAAATACAAAATTAATATATAACTTTTTAGATAAATATATGAACATATTAACACTGAGGAATTCATGAATACTGTATAGGCTTCTGATGATGGCATTTAATCTAAATTCTTTCCTATGGATTGTTTAAGACAGTCTTGCATGTAGCCATGGCTCGCCTGGATCCTTGTACCTTACTTTCCTAAAAAATGTGATTACAGATATGTATCACTATGCCTGTCCTTACTCTAAAATTTAAATATATTGTTCAAATTCATTTTAATCTTTTCTGTTTGAGCAAAGTATTAATCAATGCTGAATCATGTAATCTTGCAGAAATTCTTTCTCATAAACAAATGGGGCATAATTAAAATAACCAAGGAATAGTACTTTTATGCCCATTAGGGAATGTAAATTTTGTATGTCATATTGCAGTAATTCTGAAGAACTAACTTTAGAATTAGAAGAACCTTAAAGGAGTAAAAGAAATTCTACACAATCCACTAGGTGGTAATTTCTCAAATGGAATTCTATACTTACTACATCTATTAGGGTGGAAATTAGAAAAGGAAAAATGTGCTGAATATTCACTTGCAAACAATGCAGTTATAGGAATAATTTAAAGCAAATTAAACCAACACCATATATTTAAACTAAAATATGAAAACAAAAATTAAATAAATGGATAAAACACTAAATGCAGTAAATCTAGAATTAATCAGATGAAGGTTACTTATAAGGATATTTCATTATATCTAGTTATAACTATATATAATTAATGTATTTAAAGTACAGCTAAGGTGCCATCTTTTTGCCAGTCCCGGAGCTTAAACTCAGGGCCTAGGCATTGTCCCTCAGTTTCTTTTACTCAAGGCAAGCACTCTACCACTTGAGCCACAGCACTCCTTCTGTTTTTTGTGTTTTTTTTTTTTTTTTGCTTTTATGGAACTGAGGTATCAAACACAGGGCTTCATGTATGCTAGAAAAGTACTCTACCACTAACCCACATTCCCAGCCCCCAAATGCCACATTTAAAAAAAAGAAATTTTATTGTGCATTTATTAAAGATACAGCATATTAAACCATTCCTGATTTATGATCCACAAATATACAAATTGCCTTTCAGAATAGTGATAGCCTATTTGGCATTGGTAATGTGTGAGAACATAGGCATAAAAAATTAGACAATTATGGTTTTAGGAGAGTTAGAAGAGAAAAAAAATCTAAGGCCTGAAATGGGCTATAGAAAAGATGCAGACTTCCTAAAGAATGTTGAATGTATATTCATGTATCTTGAATGACCCATTACATTAGGTAAGCAGTCAGTCAGAATACTGAATTACCCATATATTGGTTTTAAAATACATTAAGAATAAATATCACATATTTAATCATCAATTACATAATTATATATGATTATTGTTTTAGTATTAGAGAAAGCAACCAATACTGATTGCCTAAAAGTGTTTCAGCTACATGAAATGCCTTCAGATGACAGAGTGACCCTATACTAATGACCATCAGTAATCACTAATTGATACTGAGGACTGAGTAGAATGAAACTTAAAACAGAATAAATCACAGCAATTTAAGATTTCTTTACAAGAAGTTTCTAAGCTTATAAATGTGTGAAGTTCTGAAGTCTATGTCATTTATCCCCTTGAAATGCACAGTGAACCTTTCTTGAATGAACTGTTAGCAGTTCAAAGCTATCTAAAACTGAAATATTTGTAGGAGGACATAAAATGTCATAGCAGGAAGAAACACTCAAAATTATGCTATTTTCAGGTACATAAAAATATGCCTTATCTACTTATTTTTAAGTTCAGCAACAAGACAGGAGAGTATTTGTATTAGTCAATTCATGGTGGATGGCTTGAATGAGTTTATATGGCTTTTTAACTTGAAGATAATGAATGACCAAAGTAATACTCCCAAGGCACTGTCCCAAAATCACCAGGGCAACCTGCTTCAGTGCCTTAAATGTGCCCTGATGATTGGAAACTTAATTGCACATCTTTGACATCTAATTAACGGCAAGGGACTGACTTGGGTACATTGAATAAAATTTCATTACTTTAATTATTGTTGGTTAGGTGTTCCATTGTCTCAAAACAAATTATTCATGTGAAATCACGTTTCTGAAGTGAAAAAAAATAGTATCTAAAATAATTTCTCTACCAAAATCACACTGCAATTAATTAAAACTTAAGGTGATTTTTTTCATTAAATCAATTTTATTTTGAAGACATACACAGTGATTCTTAATGTGAATATTCAAGATCAAACAATGAAAGGGACAATCAAAAGAATTTTTAAAAAATGAAAAAAGGAGATTAAGTCCTATTGAGGATTCTAAGGATTCTATCTATATCACCCCATAAGGCCATGAAAAGCATGGAAGGAAACTAAAACAGAAATTTCAAACTTTCACAAAGATGACTCTAGGATTCAAAGAAAGTGTGGCTGAATGAAAGCACCGAGATGGTGACAGTGGTGGTATGCTTGTTTGGATATAGAGGTTTTAGAGTGTCAAGCTCCCTAGGATTTTGGTCAAAAGCTGGTGCTCTACCACTTTAAACCACATCTCTACTTCTAGATCTGCACTGGTCAATAAGAGACAAAAATCTTTTGGATGTGTCTGCACTAGTTGGATCCAAATCTTAAGATTTGTATGTGAGCCATGGCTGCCAGATGGTGCCATTGATTTTAACTATCACAGTATTAACAAAACCAAAAGCAAAACATTGCTAATTGAAATGGAAACGGCACCTTCTACTCAACTTGTCATCACTTAAATAATGCATGTATATAGAATAATATTTATGAATGTATAAATATATGCACATATATCTATAGAAACACATATATGTATACAAATACACACATGTATATACATATATACATAGTGAGAGAGAATTTACTTTCCCTTAATTTTGTTCCTCACTCTAAAGAAGAAAAAACAAACTCAAATTGCTACCACAAAAGCAAAAAAGGTTAATCGTATTATTTTTCTAATTTGCTTCAAGGAGTGCTTTAATCCCATACTATAAACTGGGATGTTTTAAACATGGTAACACTCATGAGGCCTCTATTCTTAATGTAAATAATTTTTTCAGATGCATGCTAATATTTTGATACTATTGTCATATATGATTTGTAAATATTTTCTATCTTTTTTATTGTAGAGTTGATATACAGAGGGGTTACAATTATATAAATAAGGTAACAAATTTATTTTTCAACAGTTACCACCCCCGTGCATTTTCTCTGCTTCCTCCCCACCCACTCTCCCCAAGTCGTAAAGTTCATTTCCAGCATAGTGTCTAGAGAGTATGGCTGCTGCATGCTTCACCCTTTGCCCTGCTGTTTCTGTGAATCCACTTCCCTTTCACAAATCAGACAAACGTATGTCCAAGCAAAGGTACAGAAATCACAGGGTACAGTGATCATAAGGTATAAAACAACGGAAAATATATAACAAAGAAATAACTGTAAACAGTATATTATAAAATCCTCTTCTTTCCATCTCTTGGAGTTTACTGTGACAAATTTCATTTTACAGGGTCATATGCACCTAGTTGCAGAACTACTGTGATTCTCTCCTAAGAATATCATAGATATGTTCTAGGTATTATTTCACTTAATATAATTTTTTTCCAGGATTTTTCCTTACAAATGGGGTGATGGCATTATTTCTGATGGAAGCATAAAATTTCATTGTGTACATACACCACATTATTTGATTCATTCATCTATTGAGGGACATTTGGGTTGATTCCATATCAACCTATGGTGAGTAATGCTACGATGAACATGATTGTGCTGGTAGTTGTAATGTGGCCTTATTTGTGGTCATTTGGGTAAATGCTCAGGAGTGGGATTGCTGGGTCACAAGGGAGCTCTAACTTTAGTCTTTTGAGGAACCTCCATATTGCTTTCCAGAGTGGTTGAACAAGTTTACATTTCCACCAACAGTGTAGTAGCATTCCTTTTTGTCCACATCCTCACTAGCATCTGTTATTATTAGGTTTTTTTTTATTCTGTAGGTTACTCATTTTGTTGCTTCCTGCTTTCATCACCTCTTCCTTCCCTTTTCCTTTCCTTCATTCATTTTCATTTATTCCTCCTCCTTTCCTTCGACCCTCCATTAATTTACTTTAAAGTTTACCCTGCTTGCTACATAAATACTCTCCTACTTAAGCTCTATTCCTTGTCCCTTTAAATTTTACTTTCATATGATCTCGTCTTTGCCAGAACAATTATCTATACTTTCTAAAAGCAGATATCAAATAATTGCACCACTACACATGGTTCTTGACATGAGAATTTGGAAATTTTTAGCCTTGGCTGGTTTTGAACCTCCCAATAATTTCCTTTTAAGGAACTAGGGTTTAAAGTGTTAGGCATCATCAGCTATCATTAGCTTGATGTGCAGTAAACTTTATTTTGATGGAGTTATAAGTGATTCTTTTATACTAAGACTTAGTAATGTATCAGCACAACAGTAAAAAAAAAAAGTAGTATTGCTAAAATCCCAGTGAAGTAGTCTATCTCTGTTTGCTTGTAGTGTTTTCTGATTTCAGGTATTAAATATCTAGCACATTTTCTGTTAAATTACATAATTTAGAGGGAAGTGTCCTCTTGATGTGCATTTCCCAACACTTATTTAGGGAAAAAAAAAACTTTTCTTGTATTTTGAAGATCAGTTGCCTTCTGGGTGTGGATTTATTTTCCAAAGGCTTTACTGTGTTGCATTGATCTACATGTCTGTTTTTACAACAGTGCTATCCAGTTCTGATTACTGACTGAGGCTTTAAAATAATTTCGAGATCATCAAATTTGATGCTGTCAGCTTTGTTCATTTTGTTCAAGATTACATTAACTGTCCAAAGCCATCATTTGAATTGGTGGTTTTCGTTGTTCCATTAGAGTTTTGGCAAGCTATTTTCTTTCAATGAAAATAATTTTCTAGATTTTGATAAGGATTTCACGGAGCTTGTTGATCACTTTGAATAGTAGAGACATATAAAACTATTAACTCTTCCCATAAACATGTACAAGGTATATTTTATTTCTATTTTCATCAACTACTCATAAACACTCCACATATGTGTTGTTTTGAATATATTTATTTATTTAGATCTGGGGCTTGAACTCAGGTGCTCTCATTTGTTCTTTGTTCTACTGGCACTCTATCATTTTGCCCATACCTCCAGTCAAGTTTGTGCTGATTATCTTGGAGTTGCATTCTTGTGGAATTTTTCTAACTAAGCTAGCTCTGAACAGTGATCACTTAGAGCTCAACATCCTGAATAGTTATGATTGTAGGCATGAACTATTACCATGATTACCAAAACAAGTATTGTAATTGTTATTGGGTTGTTTTCCTTCTATTGAGTTTATTTCTGAATATTTTATAATTTTGCTAATATTATAGAAAAGATTTTAATTTCCATTTTAGATGATTTGTAACTTTTGTATATAAATACCACTACATTTTATATGTAATTTTGTACACACCAATTTTAGAAATTTTTAGCATGATTTGTTGAGTCTTAAGAGTTTTCCACATAGATGAAAGACTTCAATGCTATATTGGAAAGAATGATATCTTCACAGTCACTGCAACTTGTTTCATTTGCACGTTAATCATGTTTTCCCAAGTATTTCTTCCTTTTTTCTTCAGTCAGTAGTCACACAACTAATATTAGTCATCAAATTCTTTTCCTAGATAATTCATACCAGAATTAGGAATCACAACCAATTTCTCCATGTAGTTTATGATAAGTTTACTTGCCAATTTCCAAGACTAAAGACTATAAAGTTAAATTAAAATATTTGTGTGTGTGGGATCATGGGGCTTGAACTTGGCCTGGGTGCTGTCCCTGAGCTTTTCAGCTCAAGGCTACCACCCTGCCCTTAAGCCACAGCAGCACTCCCCATTTTCTAGTGGTTAAATGGAGCTAAGAGTCTCTGGTCCTTTTGTGCCTGGGCTGACTTTGAAACTTGAGCCACCAACTCAGCTAGATTAAAATAATTCTTCTTATCCAAGCCTGACAACTTAATTTAATTTTAACCTTTATGAAGTATACTTACAATAATCCTTGTTAATTTCATCTCTCAGGTGCTAATTTTCAAAGGTTCTGAGCTGCAATCTTTTTTTTTCTTACCAACAACAATACTTTCAATTGTACATCTGATAATGCTACACACCAGTTTATAAGCAGTCAATATTCTTATCCCCTAAAAATTAACATCAGGAAGACAGTCAAATATGGTAATGAGACTTATAAAAACTAATAATCAAGAAATCTCTGGAATTTTCTTTATGAAAAAAGCACAACATATTATCTATTCATATGAGATTTTTTGAGTTATCATGATACAACATCCATTTCATACTTAGAACATTTACATTTAACTTGTTTTTATTTCTCATTTCTGTACACATTAGTACATGAGATGATTTTCTTCATTTTAGTCACTTGTTAAAGCATCACAGAGTTAGACTATAGAGACAAATCCTTCTATAGAGAAAAAGGTAAATTTATATCTTTGTAGGGAAAAAATCAAGGTAATATTTCAGCCTGGGGGAAGGCCAGGTAATTCTTTCTCTTCAGCATAGCCTTGAGTTCCTCTTCTGAGCTTATTGCACACTGAGTATTCTGTTGTTTTTTTTCCTGATGATGTACAAAAGTAAGCTGTGGCAAATCTGACCTTCATCCTGCTTGCTGTGTCATGATTATTTAGTACCATTTCTCTGGCATGGTGGAAACAATGATCTGTACTACTGATAGTACAGAAAGCACATACTTCATAGCTTTTATAGTCCACTTGAAGACCTAGCAAAGTTATTTATTAGCAGACAAGAAGTGCTCTGCCATGGCACTTAATTTCTTAGCAGTTTCCTCTATTGGGAGTATTGACTAAGTTTACTTTCGAATATTTCCAGTTTCAACACCTTAATTTCCTATAGGCTTACTTTAACACTAAATTAACAGATACTCCTTCTGTGAAGTTTATGATAGATTCTTTGGCAAGTCTCTTTTTTGTATATTGTTCCACACAGAGCTTGATGCTTGTCTTTGGGAACCTCTTCTGAATTTACTTGTCCTAATTACCAGATCATGATCATTCCAGCAGACAAAACATTATGCCTGTTTTTGACAGTGCTTTATAGATACTAACAAAGAAAGTCTCTTTCTTTGAGGAAGTGTCATTGTTTTCCGAATGATTTCATCAAAATGTTTTAAAACACATATCATATAACATAACTTTCTTTCTATTGGACTATCATCACCTGTCTCTTGAACATGAACCAAGAGTTTATTCACACTTTTTCTCTAAGATTCTAATGCATTATTAATTCCATCTTCTTAAGCAAGTTGCCTGTAATTATAATTGTCTTTCTAAAAAGGAAAATGCAACAGCTGCACCTACTCGGCAAATGGATCCTTGGAGAATGTAATTAAGTTATTTCAATTTGGAAACTGAATATTATCAAGAGCTATGAGATGTATAACCTTAAGGCAGACCTTTCCACCAGGATTTTAATAGTATGTCATTTGCAGAAACCTAGATAACTAGAAAATTAGAATGTAAAATTTTGTGTACTCCGATCAGAAGCTTAATAAATGAGATTATGTTATATAATTTTACATGCTATAATTAGCTAGAACATTTGGTAGGCAACAGAGTCAAGGAAGTAGAAGCCATATGTGTACTGCCATTCTCACAAAATATATAGTTTTATTTGTTTTGTGGCAATGGATTTTCCCTGCAAACTAAAACAAATATTGAAGAACTATGTTTTTATGTCACAAAATTATCTGACAAGAATGAACACGTACCATCTTCAAATGGGTATATTCTGAGAAAATAAAATGTTTTTTCTAAAAATTCCATATAACCAGAATTATTATATAATTGGGAATTATTCCTCAGGAGATTAAAAAGTAAATATAGTAATTCTATGCTGCCATCAGAAAGAATGACATTGCCCCATTCATAAGGAAATGGAAAGACTTGGAAAAAATTATATTAAATGAGGTAATACAGACCGAAGGAATCATAGGCCGTACATAGGACTCTCCTAGCAGAGGATTACAATTGTTCAAAAGTTATGCACATAAGGTCATAAAAGATGAAACTAAACTAAATGAACTCCAGGATATGGAAACCAGGTCTATCTTTGTGATTGTTGCTCTTAATGTACTGTTATTTCTTTTCTCTTTTTTTTCCCCAAATTGTTAATCTCATGTGGCTACTGTATTTGAATTTGTTACCAGGTATATTGTGCACATGTTTATTTGTTTATTTGAATTAGGGAAGGGAAGGGGGGAAAACAAGATGATTGGGTGAGGGGAAAACAAGATGATTGGGTGGGAAACAGGGACAAAAACATGAGAAGGAATAGCAAGGTTCAAGAAGTAATGTTCCCATTACCTGATGAATGTAACCGTATCCCATGTATACCTTATCCTGACAATAAAATACAATAAAAAATAACTTCCTCTACTTCTAAATATCTAAGCATACTGTTAAACTGTATTTACTTTTTTATTGTTGGGGTAATGTATAAGGGGTTACATTGTATTTGTCAGGTAGAGGGAGCATTACTTCTTGCACATTGATATCCCTTCTCACGGTTTTGTCCCTCTTTCCCTCTCAATCATCTTGTTTTCCCCTTCCCTTAAAAATTTCAATAAACAAATAATTATTTATATAATATACCAGCTAACAAAGTCAGATACAGTAACCAAATAAGATTTACCAGATGGGGAAAAAAGGAAAAAAAATACCTTCACATAGTACACTAAGAATGATTACAGGGGCTGGGAGTTTGGCCTAGTAGTAGAGTGCTTGCCTAGCATGCACGAAGACCCGGGTTCAATTCCTCGGTACCACATACATAGAAAAAAGCCGGAAGTGGTGCTGAGGCTCAAGTGGTAGAGCTCTAGCCTTGAGAAAGCCCAAGGACAGTGCTCAGGCCCTGAGCCCAAGCCCAAGACTGGCAAAAAAAAAAAAAAAAAGAATGATTACAAAGATAAACCTCTTGTTTCCATATCCTAGAGTCCATTTCATTTAGGCTCATCCTATATGACCATATGTACATAACTTTTGAACTACTGTGATTCTCTGCAGCAGAAGTTATTTCTGGCAAAACTAAAGCTGATATAATATACTACATCCAATGCCTATTCAGGACATCATTTATAATCACACAGGCTGTGAAATGTCTGATAAGGAGTGTTATATATGTGAACTATGATGTGAACAGAATTTCTTAGAATTGTACCTTGTTTGTGCCACCCGCATAGCTATTTTTAGTCACTCTGAGGTATACTAAATACTCTTTATTTCTTTAATCTATGTGCCTCATAATTCTTATTAAGACAAGTTCTAGAGAGGATGGAAAACTAAACTTCTTGTAGTACCAACCCTGATGAACATATATCAGCATGCATGTGACTTAGATCAACTCATGGGCAAATTAATTTTGTATATTTGTCTGAAACATGATCAGTGCTCTAAAAGCCTCCTAGTAAAAATGAGGAGGTAATCTCACAAAATTTCAGTCTACCTTTTATAAAATACATGAGCATAAAACTTAACTTTTTCATGACTACTTCAACGTTAGTCATTTTGCTTTTATATAAATTTGAGGAGTTAAATAGCTTCACTTGTAGTTAATTTTTGAACACCATGTTAGCTTTTAATGAAGGTGGAAATCTTCATTATATAGTCCATTTTTCCCTCTGTGGAGAAAACTAATTTGAAAATATCATGAGTTAGCTAAAAGCACTGCTTCATTTTCTGATCCTATTCACAGAGTAACAGCTAAATGGAATTCTCCTAAAATCCCCATCTACATGTAAATGCTTCAGTGAGGAGCTCTCTCAGTTCACCTGCAAAACCTGACCAAAATCGAGCCAAGACTCTTAAATCAGATTACGTTATCTGGAGTTTCCATAAATTGTATCTCACGATTTCTGAAACACCCAGGATTTCTTCAGTAATAACTTGTGAAACAAATATTTTGTTTCATAAGAAAAAATAACTCAAAGGAAAATTCTGCTTTGGACTAACATCATTAGTATTATATCTTAGGAATCCTGAATTAGATAAACTAAATTTGAATATCATTTTCGCCATTTAGTTTGGTTACATCTTTATTATTTTTCAGTTCCTAAACTTCCCCTCAAAACCTAGTAAAATAATCATCTCTTTCCATCTCAAAGTCCTTTATTATGATTACGTTCAGATGTATTTATCTGTGTACATATGCCTCTATGTATCTCAAATTATACCTAGATCATGATGTTACATGATTTTTATTGTGTTTAATAGAAGGGTTACATTATGTTCACCAGATAAAAGGTGCATAACTTCACAAACATTGATACTCTTTCTCATGACAGGGTCCCCATTTCCCTGCCTCTCTCCCCCCAACTTATTTGATTTCCCCCCTTCCCTATCCAATTTCAAATAATCAATTAAGCACATATAAAATACATCAGATAACAAGGTGAAATATTGTAACAATATGAGATAACCAAGGGATGGCAAAACAGATGAGAGATAACATAGTACATTAAGAACAACAGTCATTCATTATATGGCTTTTGTTTCCTTATCCTGGAGGTCCTTACATTTAGTGTCATACTATTTGGCCTAATGTCTCTAAATTTTGTTCTATTGTAAATCTCTGCTAGGAGAGCCCAAGGTTTCTACTGATTATGACAAATGAGGGAGACTATTGGGCCTATGTTCCTTTGAGTCTGCATACTTCACTTAATAAGATTTTTTTCTAAGTCTTTCCATTTCCTTACAAATGGGGTGATGTCGTTCTTTCTGACTGCAGCATTCCATTGTGTATAAGTACCACATCTTGTTGATCCACTCATCAACTGAGGGACATCTGGGTTGGATCCATATCTTTGCTATGGTAAATAGTGCTGCCACGAACATCACTGTGCTAGTGGATTTAGTATGCCTTTGTTTCTGGACAATTGGATAAATGCCAAGTAGTAGAATTGCTGGGTTATAGGGGAGTTCTAAATTCAGGGTCTTCTTCTTCCATTCTTTCATGTGTTGAAGAAACAGAGGGTAACTGTTCCCATTTTATATTTACAATTTCATCACAAGCAAATTTATTGCTAAACGTAATTGCTGACAACAGTGAAATAAGAACTGCCATAATTTTCACTGGCATCATTTTCTAGTTGTCAATGCTTCTTTGGTACAGTTAATTGGAGATAAGAGTCTCATAGACTTTAGATCCCCGGGCTAGCTTTGAACTACAATCCTCAGATCTCAGCCACCTGATTAGCACCTAGCTAAGATAAATTTTTTATACACTTAGCCAAATATAAGTACATGGGCAAGACGTAGATAAGAACAGTTACTTACTTATCTGCTAATTAGTCTTGTTTTTTAAGATGCTTTCTGATGCATGAACTTTTGCAAGTTCACAAGTTATTTTGCAAACAAGCTACTGTTAATCTTCTTCTTGGGGTGAAGTCCAACAAATGAACCCTCACTGGCTTCAATCTGACTGAGTCACAGATAAATCAATCATATTTTTGATGGCCTATTAAGATTTTATTTTCTACATAGCTATTTCCATTGTAACAATCAAGTAGCCAAGGGGGAAATTATATCTTTGCTCATGAAGTTTACAGAGATTTGCCTAGGTGTAGCTTGTGATTATGCAAAGCACAATTTAAGATACAGATCATACAAATGCATAGCCTTTATTTCCATTTAAGGAAGAAAGAAGCACCAAAATCCATTATAATTTTATTTTAGTATCAATTATGTTCTTTTAGATCATTATTTGAATATTATTGAGCAATGAAATCAAAAGAAAGGAGTAAAATTAAATTTCACTCCTCTGTTGCTAAAATTGGAAAATTCAGATTCCATTTCATTCATGTTCACATGGCTAACCTGAATAACATCATATTTTTATTATACACGGTTATATTTCAACTCCTTGCACAATATTGCTTATTTATAGAGGGGTTTATCTTATAATTCCTTCTACATGTGGTCTGAATAGGGAAAAATTGCTCAAAATTATGGAGGGTTGCTTTAACAAAGTGAGGTCTTTAAACAAAAGCAAGTTTTTGCTCCTAATTTTGGGATTCATGCATCCAAAACCAGAGTTTTATCATTGGCAAATTCAGTGGCTGATTCCTATTTGCTTTTCTCTAGTTTCTGGCATACCAGTTGCTTTTTCCTAAATTGAAAGCATCATGTCAATTTGCAAGGTCTCTCCTCTTTGCTTTTCCATACTGAAGCAGGACCAAAGCCAAAAAGAGAGAAGCAAAACATTCCATATTTTGTAATCATTATGACTCTTGAGTCCACATAATTCTATTTCAGAGTGATATGGGACCCAATTGAATGCCTGTGGGTCAATGGATTTTTAAAAAATCCCAAGATGTTTAAGAAAAATATAAAAATCGTTAGAGGAGGGTAGCATTGTGGAAGAGAGAAGTGAATTATAGACAGTGTTTCCTTGCAAAATTAGATTTTAAACTTTAACTTTTTTGCTCCAGTTTACATAACAATAATTCTATAGGAATTGACTGATTATCTTTGAATATATGAAATACAAGCAACTTCAAAGTAAATCCTTTATCTATATAAGCTCAAGGAATATACAAGAATCTTTAAGAAGTAGACTTGGACATAATTTAGGAACATGAAAATTACTATACTGAAAGCAAAAGTAATTTTTAAATGAATAATTAAATAAAGTGAGATTTAAATTAATGAAGAAAATAGATATTTCAGAAAACTGTCCTAAAATGAATAAATTTAACATGTGTCTAAGTTTATTTTTTTCATTTAAAAACTAAGATTTTGTGCATCTGGTGTTCAAAGTAATCTATAATATTTCTAAAATTTTCATTTTTGTATTTTACATAAGATTTGTGACTATCATCCACTGTTTATTAAAGCTTCCAAGAATTAATGACTTATATTACATATAACATTTACAGATAACAAATCCATGCATTTACAAGATATAAATTCCACTGTAAGTCCCTTTTTTCCCTCTGCATTCTGTGATCTGTCAAAGCTTTCAGTCTCATTATTCATTGTCATAATATTTTCTGATCCAAGAAAGCCTTTGTCATTCTCATTGTATCTACATCCAAAGTACCAACCCATGTGATAGAAATAATCCACACATTCATAAATTGTCATTATACTAAATCTCTAATCGGTAGTACAACGCTCTGCAATCCAACTCTCCTCTCATTTCTCTCTCTCCTTGCTCTCTTCAGAGCGTATTACAGGAAAATCTAACTCTTCTATGATAACATATCCTAAAATCACTGTCCTTTACTTGAAGGCCCTGTCTGTGTATTTTCAATCAGGGAGAAAGTTGAAACTCATAAAAAGAAAATTGTGCAATTTGTGTCACTGCAGATATAAATCTACATGCAATAAACATTTTTATAAACAGTCATAAAATAAATTGTAAATACTAAAAGTAAAAAGTAGGCCACAAAGCTCTGTGAACAATTGAATAAATTTAATCATTAGATTAATCATGTTTTGAAAATTCTTCTAGGTAAAATGAGACTGTACTCTGCAGTGCTCTCAAAACAATTTCTGATTAAATGTTTGACCAGTATCACATTTATTTTTAATAAAATCATGAAATAATATTTTAAAGTAGCAAAAATATTTATAAAGGAATGAACTATTTAATAAAATAAAAAGCTTCAAAAAGTGAACAATACCAGGCACAATGAAATTAAAATAGAAATAGTGTCCTCTTTGAACTACAGCCCCATCCTCCATTACTTAATTATATAACAAAGTTTTCCTAAATTACATAAAAATTGTGAAAGTGTTGGAATTTCTGATTATGATAAAAATAAATGAAGAGTCTTAGCAAGAAGAGTAAATGACATTTAGAGGGCCAGAATCATAATGGCTCTGGCAATATTCATTAGAGTTCTTTATTAAAATAAAGAGGAGTGAGTGAGGAAAGCAGGAGATTGGGCCCTCATCCTAGATCATGATGATATACAAGGAGATCTTTTATTCAAAGGATCTAAATAAGTTCATATTGGAGCACTGGATTATTTAGAATTTACAATGTTTAGTGTATCATTACAAAAGATTCTATATCAGATTGAAAGGATACACTAAGATGTACATCTTTTACTATAAATTTAAAAAGTAAAAGTGTATCTACTACATGATCCCCTTTGGTAACACCCCTGGCGTAGCAGGGGTGCTAGGGGTGGTGACAGTCCTGGAGCTTGAACTCAGGATCTGGGTACTGTCTTTGGGCTTTCTCAGTAACAGCACCAATTCCAGCTTTTTCTGTGTATATAGTATCAAAGAATAGAACCCAGAGCTTCATGCATGTTAGGCAAGCACTTTACCACTAGGCTGTGCTACTGGCCTAATCTCTTCTTTAGGCACCTTTCTTGCAAAATTCCTAGAGCAATTTGTTTGGGGGAATTGTATATAACATGTCCCATTCAGTTTGTTCTCAAACCCACTCCAATCAAACTGTTACCTGCAAAACTACTTTCAGTCACTATGATTTACTGTCATTTGACACAAGAGATCAATTCTGTGATATTTTATGTGGCTTCCCAGTAGGTGTAGTCTATTTTGCATCCCTTCCTCATTTGCTCTTCTTTATCTCCTTCACTGGTCTACACCAATTTTGTTGAGATTTTAGGTTTGAACTTCCCTCGGTCTCAAATTTCCCACTCTAATTTGGCAATATATCCACCTTGTAGAAGTAAACTACTTATAAACCTTTTCATTCTGATGTCCAGTCTGTACTTTCATTGTGAAATGAAACCTGCGTCTTCAATCCTCTTAAATTTTCAGCTGATGCCTATTTGACATCTTAAACTGATCATATACTGAATGAAGTTACCAACCATGCCTCCAGAACTATCTATTGACTGTTTTCTTTTTATTATGATATTGTCTAGTAGATATCCCAATCTGAATATTTAGAATGACTATCAATGCAGTAATAAGCTCAATAACATTTGGAAGCAACTATCAAGAAAATATAACCTAGTGATGAACTCAACTCTTCTAAACAAGGCAGGATCATGTTACTTTCCATCTCTTTGTCCCTGGAAACACACAGATGCAAATACTGGCATGCAATATTTGAATTAAGAGAATTCTTGAAGCTCTATGTAAGGGAACCATGATCCTGACTCAGCTTATACCTAAAATCCTGGTTACTCAGGAGGATGAGATGTGAAAATCACAGTTCGAGGCAAGTTTGGACAGAAAAGTCCTCATATGACTGTTATCTCCAATAAACCACTCAAAAAATTCAAACATGGTACTTTTGATGGTACTATCCTTGAGCATAGGGATAGCCCCTATGGCCTGAGTTCAAGCCCCAGGATGGACCAAAAAAAAAAAAAAAAAAAAAAAAGGAAAAGAAATAAAGAAACTATGTTTTAGATGGACAGAGGACAGTCAGTAAGACTGAGACAGACTCAAAGCTAAACACACCTGTACGCTCTTCATTTTATTTTCTTGAACAATAATCAGATCATCAATGTTTCACTCAACAATAACCAAATCATCAAATCCCATGGAGGCTTGCCGTCCATTATTGATCAGAGTCCCGCTGTTGGAGCCTGCAGTGTGCTGCTGATTATGCACTAATTCTCAAAAATCCAATGATTTAGCTAATTTAGTTTGTAAGTGAGTCATGAGCTCTCAAAACACAGTTCAATGGTTGGGTTGATTTAGTCTGTATGGCCAATGACAAACAGCAGCTTCACTAAGCCTTACCTCCCTTTTTAAACTTCAGAGACAAAACTTTATTGTAGCCAGTGTCAAGTTCATAACCTGAATGAGAGATCTTAAGCCAAAGAAACTATTTGTCATTTTAATTAAAAAAAAAAACCTTGGAAGTTCACAATTTTTCCTTGATTTCCCTTATTGTAAATATTTGAAAAAATGAATACATACAAGGAAACACTTAAAACAAAATATATAATTTTCTTGACAGTATCTTTAAAAGGTATGAGAATGGTAAATAAATTAAAGAAGATTGAGATGAAAGCTTTGTTCTCACATAATTTTATTATTTAATTATTCAACAAATTCAAATTTAAAGGAGTACATTTATGTTTTTAAATGATTATATAAAATATTATTGATATACTGATCCTATTTTTGTACTTTTGAATTTATGAAGATGTGATATTGCATGGGTAATTTTATCATGTGAACTTATTGCTGATTTATCATATAACAAAATTGTTGACAAGCCCACCTAGATATTCACTATAAGATTAACTTGAAAAGCCAATGAAAGAATGTATTTCTCAATTACTATTTGCTTCAGAGCAGGAGGGACATAATATAGAGCAGAAAGAGAAATTTATGGTTTTACTGCTATTAGGCAATCTATATTGTCTTAGTAAATCCTATTGATATAAAGCCCACAACTCATTTCTATGATCCTCAATTTATTAATAAGTTATAAGAAACTGATTTTACTGAAAAATCAGAATATTATTCACAGGGTGAAAATATTGGAAGTAGAATGGGAGATACATGATAGTAGCTATATTAATTTTTTGTTTTGTATATTTGAACAGATGATTACTTGTTGTCTGGTCAACTGTGTTTGAGTTTATTCCATTTTTTTAAAATTTTCACATCTACCTCCTCTTATTTTTTGAAGCAATCTACAACAGTATGCCATTTTTTTTTCTTCTCTTCACCTTTCTTTTCAGTGCCAGGGGTCAAACTCAAAGCCTCACATTTGTAGTTACTGGCTTGATTGGTGTTTTACCACTTAAATATGCTTCTATCTTTTTATTTTGGAGTTTGTTTTGGACCTGGAGTTTTGTGAACAATTGTTCCCAGGTTGGCATTCAATTCTGAGTCTCAAGATCTCAGCCTTATGGGTGGCTAGGATTACAGTTATAAGCCACCAATAACTAGCTCAACTTTTTCTTACATTTGTGTAGTACATTAGTCTTCCAATTTCCTCCTACCTTTATACATTTTTAAATCAAATAATATGTCTTGGTATTACAAGCACTTGAAATTAAGATACATTATTACCTACACCTTGTCCATTGTGTATTCATCTAGCAAAACGTATTTTTCCTAATTATTCAGCTATGAACCATATCAGCTAAACATCGGTATTCTGCTTCTTGAGATTTATGTACCACTTTCAGCTTCGAAATCTTTTTTTCAATATATTTTATTGTAATTAATAGAAGGGTACATTATATTCAACAGATAGAAGGTGCATTACTTCACATGGTACCCTTTCTCATGTCTTGGTCCCCATTTCCCTTCCCCTACACTGTCCCCTCATCTTGTTTTCCCCTCTTCCCTATCTGATTTTAAATAACCAAATACACATATATACAATATATCAGATAACAAGGTGAAATACTGTAATAATATGAGATAACCAAGGGAAGGCAAAAGAGATGAGAGAAAACATAGTACATTAAGGACAACAATCACTCATTATATGGCTTTTGTTTCTATATCCTGGAGGTCCTTTCATTTATCATCATGCTATATAGCCTTATGTATCTAGGTTTTCTTCTATTGTAAATCTCTGCTAGGAGAGCTCAAGGTTTCTACTGATTATGACAAATGAGGAAACCATTGAGCCTATGTTCCGTTGAGTCTGGTTTACTTCACTTAATATGATTTTTTTCTAAGTCTTTCCATTTCCTTACAAATAGGGCAATCCTGTTCTTTCTGACAGCAGCATGGAATTCCATTGTGTATAAATACCACATCTTGTTGATCTGAGGGAAATCTGGGTTGGTTCCATATCTTTGCTGTGGTAAATAACGCTGCAATGAACATCCTTGTGCTAGTAGATTTAGTATGTCTTTGTTTCTGGATGATTGGGTAAATGGCAAGTAGTGGAATTGCTGGGTCATAGGGGAGCTGTATGTTTAGTCTTTTGAGGAACTGCCATACTGCTTTCCATAGAGGTTGAAGAAGTTTGCACTCCCGCCAACAATGTAGTAGTGATCCCTCCTGGCCACATCCCTTCCAGCATCTGTTGTTACTAGATTTCTTAATCCTGGACATTCTAACTGGCTTAAGGTGGAATCTTAGAATTGTTTTGATTTTCAGCTTCTAAATCTTATAGTCTTACCTTACATATAGCTTTAGCACATTCAAAAAGTTCTCAAGATGTGTAGACTCCTACTATAAATTTAACTTTTCTGCATTGTTCGACTAAATGAAAGTCATTATTTTCTTCACTAAATTTTAACTAAGGACAACAAGGTTTAACACTTCCCTTTTGTCCTTAATTTATTACAAAATCCTTTTTACTACAGTACAGAAGTGCAGAAATTAATAGACTAATCCAAACTACCATAATATTTTCCTAGAGCACAGTCACCCTGTAAGTGAGCACCCTTTTGTTAATATACCTTCACTTCAAAATTTTTGAAAATTTAAAGCTTTATAGGTAATTGTTTGGGATGAAAACCCCAGTTCTTAGATAAATGCTTTCTAAGAAAGCATTTACCTGCTTCTTCACAAAAGATGAAATTTTTTCTTAGACTCCCAAACTGATAACTTGATCAATATTTGTAGATCCAAAATGTTCTATAAATATAGGTAATGGTTTTATTTATTTTTGTGATAGAAGTGGGGTTTGAAAGTATGACCTACATGATATACCTGAGATTTTCAATCAAGGCATGGCATCCTACCACTAGAATCATAGCTCTTCTTGGCTTTTTTGGTGATTATTGGAAATAAGTGTCTTGAGGATGTAACTGCCCAGGCTGCCTTCAAATATATTGCTGGAATATGGTATAAGACATTCTATTATTTTCCAGTGATCATGGTCCGTATGTCAGTGACAGAATCAGTTTTACATTTTCACACATTTTTCATATCTGGATTCAGTGGTGTTAAGACTAATTGTATATTAACTTTGAGACTGTAACCTTAAACACAGCTGATTCAGTAGAGAAGTATATAGCTTTATTTCCCTTTACTCCCTGCTTCCAGACTAGAATGCAGATGAAATAATGATCAATATGAGATTATATTGAAAGTGGAAGCCACATATGACTTTATTGGGAAATATACCATCTTAGGTTTCAATGAGGGCATGAAGAGTACATGCAACAGCTAAGATGCTTAGAATTTACGGATGTCCTAGATGTACCAAAGGAAAGAAAGTTTACTTTTCTTAAGATTCTGTAGTTGGATTTCTAATGGCTGCTCTAAATTAATATATATATTCACCAATAATATGTCTTA
The DNA here is from genome assembly GCF_031878675.1 of Megascapheus bottae. Lineage (NCBI taxonomy): Eukaryota > Metazoa > Chordata > Mammalia > Rodentia > Geomyidae > Megascapheus > Megascapheus bottae. The sequence goes on from NC_143517.1 coordinate 48,668,378, forward strand.
GCACCATATACTTAGTTTAATATTCACAAGTTACCGAACAGTATTTCAAGAAATTGTGCTCCAATTATAGTCATTTAGCTGTACCTATATCTCAATTATTTTCCTTGAAGACTATTTACAAGAACAATGAATCTATTATGAGTTTTGTTTATATATACACATGATAGTTTTATACTGGAACAAAGAGAAGCATTCTCTAAAAATAGTATTCTGAAATCATTTTACGCTCCTTAAAACAGAGAAATAGTACATTTTACCCAAACGATTATATATAATTTCCACTTTCAGGTGATAGAATTTCTAACTTAATATCAGCATAAACAAGACAAATTATTTCTAAGAGTATTCACTTAATTTAAAAGGAGCCATTAAATATGGACTAACATGCTGAGAAATAACAACTGCTCATTGTGACAGGATCACCTGTTTCCTTAGATTTATGGGGAAAAAAAATCATTGACTTTTTTTCCATTGGTTGATTGACACTGTTAGATGCATAGAAAACTCCATACTGTAAAAGTTCACTCTGTGATTTTAGTACCCCATTTTCAAAAACATCCCTCAACTCTGGCTGGGTGCAGTGGCTCATGCCTGTAATCCTAGCTACTCAGGAGACTGAGATCTGAGGACCAGAGTGCAAAGCCAGCCTGGGCAATACAAAGCCTAGAGAGCCTTTAGCAGAAGAGCTCAGGGACAAAGCTCAGGCCCAGGCGTAGGGCGGGGGCCTTGAGCTGAAGAGCTCTGGCACAGCGCCCACACTAGAGTTCAAGCCTCATGACCTCCCCGCCCCAGGAAAAAAAAAAAAAACCCTCAACTCTAACAGTAGTTCTTTCTTAACTTTCCCTTAACTATATGATTGTTTGACTATCCAAACATTTTTCCAGTTTGCCTCAGATAATGGTATCAATGCTAGCTTAATAGAGACTTTCTACTTACCATATGGTGGGAGGCTCAGAACCTTCAATCTCTAAGTAATCATATTTTTCTTCCATTTGGAAATCAGTAAATATGAGTGAAATTGTGTCCCCAGGCTCTGCCACAATGGTCCAGGTGCAATCTGCATTGTTGTGGTACTCATTGGGAAAGTTAGGGCTAGATATGATGCCACTGGACCCTCTCAATGTCCCTCCACAGGCATCTTCAGCTACAAGAGAAAATAAGAAAAGGTAAATTGTAAGCTATTAAGGTAAATGCAATTTACCTTACGTCAACTCACATTGATGGATGAACAGCCTCAATATTATCATATCAAAAGCCTGTTGGACAAAATAAAATAAGACTATGAAGATATTTGTAATTATATATGTAAATAGAAACCATATTTATACAACTAAAATGGTTGTGTAGTCATATACGGCAGTAATATTAAGATTTTTTTACATATTTATGTCACAGAGTGACTAAAACTAAGAAATATGTTTCTAAAGGGGTGATAAGAAATTGTCAGTGACTTTATGCTTGATTATTTTATTTTTATTTTTTAATATAGGAGTATACATAAAATGATATGACTTGAGAGAACATAATATAGTTCACTGGTAGTATCTTCCAAAAGCTAGTGGAGGAAAATCGAATCAATGTATATCATCTGACCAAGATATTTTTTATATATTTTTATTGTAATTAATAAAAGGGTTACATGATATTTGCCAGATAGAAGGTGCATTAATTCACATACATTGATACCCTTTCACATGTCTTGGTACCCATTACCCTCCCCCACCCACCACTCACTCCCGGTATTGGTTTTCCCCCCTTCCCTATCAAGTTTCAGATAACCAAATACAAATAAATTCAATATGTCAGATAACAAAGTGAGATACTGTAACAATATGAGATACCCAAGCTGACCAAGATATTTTAACTAAAAAGAAATGATATGAATTAATTTTTCTGTATGAAAATTAAACAATAAATTTAAATAATTTTATTTATGATATAAAATAAAAAATATACATTTGTATAACCAAAGCATCATGTTGTATATATGCATACACAATGTTTGAAACACCAACTTTTCAACTTCTTTTATATTTAGATCTATGGTTCCAAATAAGGAAAGTTGGCTATCTGAATAGTTTCAGCAGCCTCTGGGTTTACAATAAAATTATCAGAAAAGATACTGCCTCCTAAAGGAATTGAAGCTTTAACATTTGCCTTATTATAGCATTGTTTAGTACAATCAAGCTAATAGGACACAAGTTTACCTGTGCAATAAACTGTATCATGATTTATGTGGTTGCTTTGACCCACTCAGGGAATTTCTTCAATTTAAACTCATTTGAGGAAATCCCTGCTGTCATAATGACCAATTATTTGATGTGATGGATAACTTTAGAGGCAGAATAAATTGAAAAGAACAACACATTTCTGCTTAACTCATGACAGCAAGCAAATATACAATGTTTTGTCACTGGGGAGAATTTTATTACTATATCACACAAATAAAATTGTGTTGGTACTTTCTACCACATTCTTTATTCATTTAGCTTCATAATCTTTAAATTAAAACACACACATGTATTCTTCTTAAAAGATGTTTAAATTTCATCATGTACTATTATAAAAATGATGTGTATTTTTACTATATATTTTACTATATGCTCCTCTCTAAGCTTATGTTTGTTGGATAATTAAAATGCATTATTTGTCCTGTCTAGACCTCATGGTGTATTATTGACATTGTGTTTCTCCTCACAATGTGCTCAATATTTTAGTTTCCCATAAAGTTGTCATGCCTCTTACAACCTCCAACTACAAATCATTTCTATGCTTTAACTTCTGAGTAGCAACTTCAAGGTTACATAAAATATTGGAATAATAATTGTCACAGTTAACTACTTCTAAGGTAACTGATCCACAGCTGTTTAATGCAGTTCTGTTACTGTGGACTTTCCTGCTCATGCATACACATAATGTTTCATACTCAGATGAAATAAATAGTTCCGCAGGTTCAGAAATAATAACTCACTGCTTGTTACCACAAAAACTGGTAAGCATATCATGTAACAGATATGCTAGCTTTTTTGTTTAGTTTTTTTCACCAGGTGTGCACACAACAAACTATTAGTTGATGAGATGAATCCCAAGAAATTATAATTTCATTTTTGTGACCAGAGGGGAATATAAATAAGCATATTAACATGACTCATATTAATAGACTCTATAATGTTATAGGATTGTTAAAAAAAATAGTCAAGCCTTGTTCCAGTGGCTCACATCTGTCATGCTAGCTATTCAAGAGGCTAAGATCTGAGGACTGTAGTTCAAAGCCAGCTTTGGAAAAAGATCCCTATGAGACAATAATTTCCAATCAACCATTCAAAAATGAAGTGGTACTGTGGCTCAAGTGGTAGAGAGCTAGCCTTTAAAAAAAAAAAAACTCAAGGACAGCTCTCAGGTCCTGAGTTCAAGCTCCACAACTGACGAAAATAGTAAAAATATAAGTAAATAAGAAAATAAATAATGTCATTGGCTGTCTAATTTCAAGATCAGATATATGACCCTATGTAGAATATTATTAATAGCTGGCTTACATAAAGACGTGTTGATGTGACCGATTTCATGTATTGGAAAGTTCAGAGACAAACAAGACTCCTTGAATGATGCCTATTGGGTAGAAGATTGTATTGAAATAAAATGAGTAAAATGAGTAAATGTTTAGAAATTAGTAGCTGTCAGGAAGTACATACTCAGAAAAGCCTTCTTGCCCCAAAGAAAGAAGGTAGACTCAATAAAAAAAATCTGCCTCTAAAATTAAACCAGTCTCAAGAAGTGCATGTATCTTAATTACTCAAAGAAAATAGTGCAACTTAACAGGATATCTGGACAAAATGTACACACTACAGTACTTGATCACTGAGGAATGGGAAGAGTGACCCTTCACACTTGGGATAAATTGCACATGGTAACTGAGAAGGGTATGGATTCTGCTAAACAATTGTTCTTTCAAGAATACCATTAAACATCTACTTTTGCTACAGTTGTCTCTGAGCATCATTTGTGCTTGGATGGATGGATGAGTATGACTCTTATAGCACCAGAGTTGTATGTTTGTTCCTGATTAAATGTCATTTTGCAGAGTATGGTCATATTGTAAAGTATTATATTGTACACACATATATATAGTGCCCATTTAAAAATGAAAACGCCTAAATTGAATAAAAATAGTGCATGTAGTAGTATGTCCGCCTCTCAGTATTCAAAAAGAAAAAAACATTCTAATTAAGCTTTACTTTTTCTAGTACAGGATTGTGGGAGAAGAGGTTCAACTGAGGCAAAGGAATGAGTTCTTTTTCTCAGCTTTCCCTGCCCAAATATTTTCTCCTTCTCAAAGAGCTACAATGTTCCTAAAGTTGCAAGTAGAAAGGTGCAAGAGGATGTGAATCCTCTTCTTTACTTGAACTGATTTGGTCATGGTGATCATAGGCTTTATTAGATTGTTGAAGATAGCCCAGGGACTTTACGTTAGACACACATGTACTCCCATCACTTCTGCTGCAGATAAATGTGTCTCTGGTGGGCTGACTACATTCTTTTCTGAGTAGAAGATAGAGCATTCCATTCCTTCTTCTTCCTTTCCTATGTAGAATCTAAATCAATGTCAATCAAATACTCCCTCAAAACTCTGCATTTGTTTAAATGAAAGTGTTAAAGTATGTTCATATATTTATCATCTATAGAATACAATTTTGTCAAAATACTGCAGAATCTGAAGTATACTTTTAAATGCTTCAGTCATGCATTTAATATCTGGCTTACTCCATGTGAAGCTTACAGTTTTCTTAGTTTCACATCAAAAACAAAATATAGTTGAAATAGAATAGAGATTAACTTACAAAATAGCCTGATTTAAGAAAATGAAATGGTTTCAACCTAAAATTTGACTGACTGAAACTTGAAAACAAGGATGAGGATTCAGTTCCTCAAAAACTGAAAACAAAGTTCTTGACAATTTTTGCATTTTGTTGGATGTCTAGTTTTTCTGTGTTGTCTTTATTATGACAGAGCTAATAAAGTATATAATATGTAAACTCATCTGTAGAATACACTGGTTTGGCCCTAACTAAACACTATAGCCTTTATAGTGTCAATTGTCCTTTAGTAAATATGTTTACAAAATGATTACTATGTTCTTAGATTATGAACTCCTATAGTAGTTATATGAATTGGTAAAAAATTAGGCACGCAGGGAATTTTGACATATACTACTTGTAGACAACAGGATAATTCTCCTAAGCCAAAACCTGTCTGGAAATAAATGAATATAGCACCAAAAAGGAATTTGAGAATAAGAAGAATCAAATAATGATAAGAAAAAGAAAGGAGACCCATCAATCAGAAAACTGTCTTCAATGACTCTGAATCTGTTGAACCCTGATGCTAAGATCTCCACCTGGGAAGATGACACAAAGTAGCTAAAATGGGTTAACGTGGCATATTTATACCATAAATTCATCCTCTTTCATATTTACTTTCTAATAAGCATTACTTTTACATCACTCTATCTGCCTAACTATTCTCTTGCCAGATGCAAGAACCATGGGTCAATTTGGTTGCTCTAATTTTCTGGCAACCATTTGGTACATTGGAAAGTAAGTTAGGAATTAGGTATTTATATTTCTGAGATTCAAAACTTGGTACCCTGCTTAAATTTAAATGTCATTAGCTCCTTTTAATGGTTTATCATTATAATATGAAACTTGAATCTAATATATTTTAAGTATTTAAATTTGTATAAATGATCAATAGTGCTATTTAATCTCATTTACTCAGCAGGATAAAAGGTAATCAAGTTATTTATATTTTAATGCAAAGATTACAAAAATGTCCAAACCATTTCTGAAAATTAGAATGACATTTTATTCGCTTTTAATTTCCAACCCATTCATTTAGGTTCAGAAAAATAAGTGAACGTGTCTGGGTTTGGATATGAGACTCCATATTTCATGCAAGATAATAGAAATTGGATGTGCTCCAAAGCATAGCTGTAAAAAAAAAATGAACACAGTTCAAAAAATCACCTAGAACAGTTTTCTGTAACACATCTTTTCAGACACTGATCTCATACTGTTTGAGATCAGTATCTTTCTTACTATCAGCTTCTTCTGAAATAGCTTAGAGTTGGGGGTTTTGTGTAGAAAATAGGTTTGTTTGTCATCAAAGAGGAATGAGCTGCAAATTGTGAGAGAGCCATACACATGGTCAACTCCAGATCCTGTGTGTTCAATCCTATCTCAGATTTGCCTTGGGATATATTTCTGCAAAGTCCCTTGCTAAATCACATACTTCCATCAGCACTGAAGTGAATCTGACATCTATGTGGGGCTTCTGGTTTCTATGACAGGCATCATGGTTGTGTGTCTCTTAATTAGGCAATCTACATAAAATTACATTACTATTAACTACATGGAACAGTTCACTTTCCTGTAACTGTTCGTAGTTATACTTAATAATTTGAAACTATAAATTTTGCTTTTAAAAAGACACTTCCTCCTAGACTATACTTCCTCCTAAACTGTATATGGAATGAGCTCAGATTCTAGATTGCCAGTTTTGCTTTATGTGTGTCAACATACTAAGGCAGGATAGATAGGAGACTGGAAAATTAATTTTTTGTCTCTCCGCTGTACTGGAGCTTGAACTCCGGACCTCATTCATCCATTGGTTTCTTTATTCTCAAGGCCAGCATTCTATCACTTGAGTAACAGTTCCAATTCCTACTTTTATTTTTTTGCAGATTAATTGGTGGAGATAAAGAGTCTTACAGAGGTTTTTGCAGGTTGACTTTGAATGACTATATTCAGATTTCAGATTCCTGAGTAGCTAGGATTACAGGCACAAGCCACCAGAACCCAGATATTTAGGATGTAGATTCCAGAGAGGCAGGGATTGAGTTTCTTTTTGTTGTATTATGTCTCTGTTATTTTAAAACACTTTTATATAGCAGAGTCCATAGGAAATGTATGAGCAAATTGATATGAATGAATAAACACATACATAATTTAAATTGTCAATTGCATGTTTTCTGAACTATAAAATAAAGAGAATGTAAACAGCATATCAAACTATATGTAATACTTAAGAAACAGAAACAGCATGATAAGGAAGGCAATGTCAAAACATCACCAAAAGATGAAGAATGTTACCACATTTAAAATAAACAGCTTGTACATGTTATGAAATAAAGCCTAATAATAAAGAGGAACTACACAATAAGGAAAATCTTTGTTCTTTCGGAACTAGAGACTCATACTTAGCTTTTAGACAAATCTCCATCACTAGCTTTGTTTTATCCTAAGCAAATCCCTCACATTTCACTTCAACTTTCTAATAATATTCATCTTTAGCATTCCTTAACATCTCTATATACCCTTCTCATGTCTTCGTCCCTATTTCCCTCCCCACACCCCCTGCCCTCATCTTGTTTTCTCCCCTTCCCTATCCTATTTCAAATAACCAAATAAGCATATATACAATATATCAGATAACGAGGTAAAATACTGTAACAATATGAGATAACCAAGGGACAGCAAAAGAGATGAGAGTAAACATAGTACATTAAAGACAACAATCACTCATTGTATGGTTTTTGTTTCTATATTTTGGAGGTCCTTTCATTTAGCTTCATTGTATGGCCTTATATATCTAGATTTTGCTCTATTGTAAATCTATGCTAGGAGAGCCCAAGGTTTCTACTGATTATGACAAATGAGGGAAACCATTAAGCCTATGTTCCTTTGAGTCTGGCTTACTTCACTTAATAGGATTTTTTTCTAAGTCTTTCCATTTCCTAACAAATGGGGCGATGTCCTTCTTTCTGACAGTAGCATAGAATTCCATTGTGTATAAATACCACATCGTGTTGATCCACTCATCAACTGAGGGGCATCTGGATTGTTTCCATACCTTTGCTATGGTAAATAGTGCTGCAGTGAACATCCTTGTGCTAGTGGATTTAGTATGTCCTTGTTTCTGGATGATTGGGTAAATGCCAAGTAGTGTAATTGCTGGGTCATAGGGGAATTCTATGTTTGGTCTTTTGAGGAACTGCCATACTGCTTTCCATAATAGTTGAATGAGTTTGCACTCCCACCAACAGTGTAGTAGTGATTCTTCCTATAAGCCTTGTTCTTTATGTAAGAAATTTACCTTTAAACTATACCCAAATCATTTTTTTTCAGTCATGAGGCTTAAAATCAGGACCTGGGCACTGTCCTGGGGCTTTCTCAGGGATAACACTCTATCATTTCAGCCACAGAGCAACCTCTATTTCTGTGTATGCGGTACTGAGTACTTGAACCCAGACTCAGCATTACATGTATGCTAGGCACTCTACCACTATGCCACTAGCTTATTTTTATATACTGTTTCTTGGTACCTTGAACCCCTATTCTCCTCCATGTGCATAGAATTTTAGTAATGTATTACCAGGTCTAGTTTATTTTGTGAGCTATCCTTAAACTCCTGTTTTCCTCTGTTTGCTTAGAATTTTAGCCATGTAATAGGAAGTCCAGCTCAGTGCTCTCCCATCTACATACCCCATATAACTGTAATTAGAAGACTGTGGCATTATTTCTGGTTGCTTTAAAGTTTTATAGCTGGATCATTCTCTGCACCATATTTTGCATTAAAACCCCTTTTCTCAATTTACACTAACTTCTTAATTGATATAAGCATTTCACTCTTCTTTTTCTCACAGAGCTTTTCATATTTATTATTGTGATCAACTTATTATTTTGAGGAATCCCATTTGTTTTATTCCTTCCTTGTAATATAATTTTATATCTACCTAACCTTTTACTCATCTACCACATTTTTTCCTATGCTCAAAGAATAATTTTACCCCAGATTTCACTGACATACACTTTATTTTTTGCAAATTGACAAATACTCTATTTTAACTGTCCTCATTGTACAGTGATTCATCTGTCGGGAGAAATCTAATATTTGTAATATATATATATAATACTTTAAATAGCAAGTACTTTCCCCAAAACATATTTAATTTCAAGGGATTGGTTATATGAAACTTGGTAAGGCAAAAATATTGACTATTGTTTGCAATAGTCTCTCAGAAACTTTGAGTTTGATGCAATTGCTGAAGACAAGAAAACAACAAAAAAATTGTTTCAATACAGTAACCCTTTGCTTTCATAGCATTTAACATATTTATAACACAGAAACACAAGAAGGAGTGTGTGCCTTTTGCCATCTCAGCAGGACTGTTTTCACTATAGCTGTTGCAGCTAGAAAGTCTCCTCAAGATAAAGACAGCTCTACAGGAAATAGGATTGGGGAATTCAATCACAGATTTGTCCACTGGGGAAAGTCGGCTCTGGACTGAGAACGACATGCATCCTGGTTGCAGTCTTTCTCTTCACTTGTACTGTCTCTGTAAATCAACACAGGAATTGTATTGGCTGTGGGAATTGTATTAGAGATTGTTTTCTAATAGGATTTAGATTTGTGACAGCAGGGACCTCAAAAATATGAATGAAGTGCATCTGCTCCAATAAGAGAAGACTTGGATTATGGCTCTCATTACCCACTGAATCTACAGGTGCTTAGATCTGAAATTTCCTATATATAGAACTATGAGAAATTATAGCTTGAATGGATGAATACCATGAGACTATAAATTATTATAATTACTACAGTCATGGGTTTCTCTTAAGTATCTAGAATAAAGTTAACTTACCATAGTTATCTAAGAAATTATTATGTGGTTAAATTGTATTATATTTCTCTGGAATTTCGTATAATTTCACACAAGCAGATGTTTGGAAGATACTCATATCCTAATATGAAAGTATAGGTGTATAGATATATGCTTTAAAACATTTAAATACTGGGGATAAATATACCAAAAATAGTGGGGTGTATGTTAGTTTATTTAAACTTTTTTTTTCCAGTCCCGGGGCTTGGACTCAGGGCCTGGGCATTGTCCTTGGACTTTCTCAAGGCTAGTGATCTACCACTTGAGCGACAGTGCCACTTTCAGCTTCTCCTATGTATGCAGTACCAAGGAATTGAACCCAGGTCTTCCTGTATGCTAGGCAAGCACTCTACCATCAGGCCAAAATGCGAGCCAGTTTACTTAAACTTCTGTGATGATTTCTCATTTGTAAAATCATTATGAGACAGCTCATGATCATTGTCTTAAATGTGGACAACAATTTCTTAGCTACAGATATATATATATATATTTTTTTTTCCTTCCCAGTGTCATAAGTCACAGAAATTTTACTTTCTAGGTGAGAAGAATTTCCTGCAGGGTGAAGGCACAATTGACTTGTTACTCCCTCTTGCAAAATTGTCACAGCAGGGTATGGAGGAGGCATTCTCAGTCCCCAGCACTTCTTTTCATGTTTGTCATCTCTACTAGCTAAATGACAGGTTCGCTGCTGCTGCTTGTTTCTCATTTTCTGCTACAAAATAGAATAGTAGGAAGATAAAAAGAAAGTGAGGAGAAAAAAAGGGCAGCAAACCCTTGTCCATGGAAAGCAAAGTATGTGAGTACTTGTGGTTTGATTATTTAAAAAATTCTTCAAAGTCTGATGGCTAAACCATTAGTTTCTTCTCACTCCAGCCCTGAAATCTATGTTTTAAATGTAATTTGATTTTAAATTTATTTTACTCCAATGAAATACAGGAGAATTATTTTTTCATTACATAACATGTAGACTGCATGATTTTTGGTGAATAATGGCTCATGTATATTGTATACCCAAAGGCTCTGTAATTCAAAGTCGTAATGTTAGTACATATATTTGATCAACACAAAATTTGCACATGAGTTGAGTTATAACACTATACTCCATAAATATATGCAATTAACATATTTTTTAAATGAACAAAATAATAGATTTTCAAATTTTGAGATACAAAACAAAACACATCAATTTTATCTGGCATCATTGACTCAGCTTGTAATCCTAGAGGATCAAGAGGCAGAGATCTGGAGGAATACACATAGAGGCCAGTTCACACAGAAAAATTCACTAGACTTCATGTTAATTGTAACCAGCAAAAGTAAGTGTGGACATATGGGTCAAGGAATAGAGTAGCAGCCTAGCAAGTATGAGACTCTGAGATTAAACTCACTACCTCTAAAAGAAAAAGAAATATATACATAATACACATGATAATTATTTTTCATAACTCAAAAAAGGTACAATGAAGTAAGTTAGTTCAGTGAATTTTCTAAGTTCATTAAGTTAATTTTTCCCTGAAATTCAATAGATAAGAGTGAAAAGTAAGTCAAAAATAAATTATGTAAACATGTGCATTTACAGAGCTGACATAAGAAAATGGAAGGAAATATTCAAAGGAAGACTAATCAAGATAAAGATATCCATAACAATCTCAGCCTTTCTGCCTTCTAGAGTTCCTCAATTCTTCATCAAAGCAAGTATTACAATAAGTATTATTTGTAGTAAATTTTGTTTTGGGATTTATTTTCTTCTATAAGAATTAAAATCTGCAGGGAAACACTTAATATGCAGTGCAGAATTTCCTGTGGTTACAATGGGAAGGCACAATGCATATTAAGTTTTAGACTGTTTTTATTTTCTAAAAAAAGAAGATAATTGATCTATGGGAATTAAATTTTTATAATGATTCTATTACACTTCCTAGTATTACTGTGACTTTATTTTCTCTGGAATGCAGACTTTAAAATGTAGGTTAAATTTTCATTATTTGATAATTAATTTAGATATTTAGGTACCTCACATAAACAGGTTTGCTTTTCATGGTGCTAATCAATAATTGAGAAAATATGATCCTAAAATTGCACAGTAAATATATGGATGATATACTCATATGTATGTATACACAAGGCCAAGTATATAAGAAAATGATGTTTAATGGATTTAACTATAACTGACTCAAGTGTTAAAATTTTAAGTGCAATTACATATCCAAAATGCTTTTGTGAAAATTCACACATGTACTGTTACATTTTTTGAAAATTTTTATCATACTGACATATTTCCCATTCATTAAAAACTGTAATTACTACTTGCTCCACTATCTGCATTCATTTTAAAATTAAACCAGTTGGATAAATGAATGCAGACAGAATCATATTGTTCTGAATTAGCAGATGAAGTGATATCAAGTGAATGAGGACTCTGTTTCTCACTAAGATGTTGCATTTCTCTTTAACAAACTGTTTAATAATTCACATTTGTATTACAAATGTAGGAGGTTTTTGCAGGATCCTGTGGTTTATGCCCCTAATCCTGGAAGATGATTCTTGGAAACAAGTCCTGGCAGAAAGTTTTCTAGATTATACCCCCAGAGACCAGAAATAAAAGCAAAACAAAACAAGTTTGAAACATGACTCAAGTGGTAGAATACCAGCTTTAAGCAAATCGAGCCTCGAAAATGCAAGGTTTGTGTTTACACTGCAGAAGAACAAACAAGCAACAAAAAATTATGGGTATATACACATGCATGTGTTAATCTACATTAAAATATTCATCTAAACAATTCTGATAGTTAAAAGATAGACGTCTAATATCTCTAATAAATAACTTTTGTGTTGTACAAGAATAAACAGTATTTTTTTTGATTCAAGAGACAATTTTAGCACTAACCTTTAGCAAGTTACGGTTGTTAAGAGATGATTTTCAGACTCTGATAAACAGTTAAACTTGTAAAGAGTAAGTGTATTTATCAAAAATTCCCCTTATGGTTTATGTCATATCTGACTCTGGTACCTGGCATATTGTACATATGTTCATTTGTTTATTTTAATTAGGGAAGGGAAAGAAAAAACAAGATGAGTGAGAATCAGGTGGGAGGGGGAAAATAGGAGAAAATCATGGGAAGGGGTAACAATGTTCAAGAAGTAATATACCCACTACCTGATGAATGTTAATTGTAACCCTCCTATGTATCATCCTGACAATAAAAAAAATCCAATTCCCCCCAAAATAACTAATCAATATCCCAGATATAAATTTCAAGTTGTGTATTGTTTATCCAAAATTTTGTCACCTTCTATTTACTTGAGCCACCTACTCAGTATGTTGTTTGGCATGTGTTTAGGGCATGTGAACTGAATTTTATGGAGTCCAAAGCCAATTATAGTTGAGAGGATAAGTCCAAAGCCAAATGCAAATGAATTTTGGCTACCTAGCCCTTTGGGTATTTTTTTCACTTGGCATGATTATTGAAAGCTTGGCTTCCCAATCATATAAAAGGTGAATGGGAGTAGAAAACACTACATCCAGGGCCTAGAAAATCTAACACTTGAGGATTGTTTTTATGGTTAATTTTAGCATCCATCCAAATGTCAGTGTTAGTGAGGTGAAGTTGTGTTATAAATGACATTCAAGTGCTTTTTATACTGTGTTAACATTTGCATAAAACTGGCTTTTCTGTGCCTTATGTTTCCAAATCAATTTGGCTTTGTGTGCTAATATTTTACTACAGCCCTGGAGATAAAGAAGCATGCAGGTCAGCCATGTGTGCCTCTAAATCCCTACAGGAAACCTTCACTGAAAACCAAAAGATTGACACCAGACAAGATTAGCAAAAGAATTAGTCATGCACAATCGACTGTGTTAAATACTAGGGGAAGAAACATCTGCTTCTCTTGTCCTTCAGGATGAGACTATCAGGGTAGAGTGGTGATACTTCCAGCATGAATTATTATGTCCTTCTGAGCAGGCCATCGTTTTCTATGAAGATGGAGTTATTAGAGGAAACTGTCAGCACTATCATAAATGCTCTCATCGCTTTTGGAAATACTGGCTAATGTGTCACCTATTATAGTAAAAGTGACCACAGCCTCTCCTCTTACAGAAGTTCCTTCTACAGCATCTCGAGCTACAGGACCTCTCCCTAAGGCCTTGTCTGCTACCACATTTCCTGATATTGTATCCTCTTGTACAATATTATTTGCAATGGTAGCTTTTGAGAGATTATATTCTGCTACAGCCTCATCTGCTCCACTATTCCCTGCTATAATGTTACCTGCTTCAGCATCCCTTTGTACAAACCCCTTACATCTCCTGCTATAGGATCTACTGCTAAGAATCTTTTGCAATATAAAGTATTCTTTGCCACAGCAGCCATTGCTACAATATCTCCTATACAATATTCCATGTACAACATCACACCCTACAGTATTTTCTGCTATTGCAGAAAAACATTCTCTGCTACTGCATTCTCTGCTACAGCATTATTTGCTACATCTGCTACAACATTCACTTTAACACCATGTTTAACCAGAGGGTTCCTTGATACAGCATCTCCTGCAACAATATCCTCCACTAAAACATCTCTTCCTATAGCACTTCCTACTATCCATCCATTTGTACAATATCATCTGTATCTTCTGACACAGCATCACCTACTACATCCTCAGTTGCAGTAACATTGCTTGCTACAGCAACTCCTGGTATGGCATTCTTTGTTTCAGAATCTTCTGTTAAAGAATTCAACACCTACAGGATCCTTTGTCACTGCATTCTGTCCTGCAGAATCCTTTGCTACAATAGTCCTTTTACAGCATCTTTGGCTAGATGAATCCTTGCTACATCATCCCCATATAGAGCAGTTCTGTTATACCATTCTCTGCTACACTATCTCATTCAATGATACAGTATCTCTTTCCTTTGCTACAGAGATGCCTGGAATAATATCTCTTGCTGAGACACAATCCCTTGTTATAGTATCCTCTGGTAGTTTTCCCATCTATAGTATCTCCAGCTACAGACACCTCTTTAATAGGTAAAGGGAGTTAAAGCTACACTTCTAAAAAGTTGTGGTTTAACTATAGTTTGTTTCTATCTATTTTAAATATGTCAAATTTTAGGTATGGTGCTGGTGACTCATGCCTGTAATCCTTGCTATTCAGGAGGCTGAGATCTGATGATCATGATTTGAAGACAGTCTGGACAAGAAAGTGCAAAATTCTTATTTTCCAATTAAATCATAGAAAAAGGCTGTTGTATCTCTGCGGCTCAAGTGATAGAGTACTAACCTTGAGCATAAGGAGCTCAAGCAGAGAACCCAGGCCCGGAGTAAAAGCCTCAATACCCAAATAAAACATAAATAAAATAAATAAAAATAGGATAATGAAGAACTATAAATTACAAAATCCTTATCTACTTATGTAATTCATAAGTCATCCAATATTAAAAATCTCACCTGAATTTTTTGACCAGTTATATGGTTACTGTTACTAAGCAGCCAAAAAACAATGTCATAAATAAAATAAATGTACATTAAAATTTAATTTATGTTTCAGATCTCTATTTTCCATTGTGTTCCATATCAAGAAAATCACTCATTTCTGCAGAGGTATTTATACCACTTGCAATTTTTGTTTTTAGATATCATCTTTCTTTTTTTTTGCCAGTCCTGGGCCTTGAGCTCAGGGTCTGGGCACTGTCTTTGGGATTTTTCAAGGCTAGAGCTCTACCACTTGAGCCACAGCACTATTTCTGGCTTTTTTTTTCTATGTATGTGGTACCAAGAAATTGAACTTGGGTCGTTGTGCATGCTAGGCAAGCATTCTTCTACTCGGCTAAACTCCCAGCCCCTTATGTTTCTTTTTACTTCATGTCTAACTACAGAAATATAGGTAATTTTACCATTCTTACCTCATTGACTGAGTACAAATCTCCAGTTAGAAACATTAGTTTTAGTGATGATTTATTCTATAATCATTGGCTTATTTTACATAAAAACAAAATTACCACAGAGATAGTTATATGTCTCCATTACAATGCAACTAAATAAAAACATCTAGATTTGAATATATCATAAACAATGTGTTATAGGCAGAAATACTGACTCCCCCAAAAGAGTAAATCCCTGGAATTTATGAATATTTTCTTCATGAGTCTAAAGAAAAAGTAATATTGAAAATTAAATTAAGGTTACTCATCAGCTGTTGCAATTAAGGTGCAATTGTTCACCCATAATGAAGATATCCATGGATTATTCTTGCAAGCTCAGTGTAAATCATGTCTTAAAAATGAGGTAGTAGAAGAAAGATTTAGCAATACCATACTTTTGTCTTTGGAGATAAAGCAAGCTATCAGGAGTCATGCAATACAGTTAAACCCTAGATGACAGAGAAGATCAGGAAAGCATTCATTTCCACAGATTTCAGAAACTACAGTCCACCAAGATTATGTTTCTGGCATAGGGCAATCTGGAAGACCTCTGACCTACAGAATTACAAAATAATAATTTATTGTTTAAAATGCTATGTTTGAGCTGGGCACTATGGCTCATGTTTCAGTCATAGTTATTCAGGAGACAGAGATCCAGAAACAACAGTTCCAAGGCAGCCCAGGAAGAACAGTCCATTTAATTTCCAAAGTATTTAGCAAAGAACAGAGCTGGAAGTGTACAATGGTAATACACTAGCCATATAATATATAAACAAGCACACTACAAGCCCTGATTTTATTTTCCAGAGGAAAATGTGTACATATATATATATTTGTTTAAATAAACACTATTTTTAACAATTGATTGAAACTGTATTATATAATAAGTAACTTAATTTAATAACTCTTTAATTGCTTTAAAGCCTCCATTTTTGAGTTAGTTGGAAGCTAGGAAAAAAAACAGTATATAATGTCAGGGCCTACACTTGGAATTACTGACCAACTTTATATTTTAATTAATAAAACATATTTGCTGAGGTTGTTTGTTCATTATAGAAAAACATCAGTAGTTTCTGTATTGTGGAAGCTGTAATACTATGGTTATGATTAGTGATATAACTAAACATTAACCAGTGTTATCACTCATCCAACAAAACTGTGCTAAAATAGTCTTTAAATGCCTAGCTTTTGTAATAAACTTTGACCTGTTTTAAACTCTTAGCAGTTTTTTCATGAAATAATAAGCAGAGTAAAATCTCTTCAAGTGTCAGTGTTCTAGTTGTCTTACGATCAAACATAAATCCATGCCTTACCAATATCAATTGAAGGAAGACTCAGGAAAGTAGCTCATGTGACAAATTTGGCCTGTTGCTTATTTTTCAAATAAAGTTCAGCTGTAATTCAGCCATACCTACTTGTTGCACATTGGCTTCCTTTGCACTGTGTCAGAATTTAGTTGATTTGATAGACTCTGGAAGGTTCACAAAGATTAAGTATGTGCTATCTGTGCAATACAGAAAAATGTGCCACCCTCTGGACTATTCCACTATAAAACTCGTACTGAATTCTTAAAAGACTACAGTGAGATGGATCCAATTCCTTCAATCATCCTGTTTTCTTTATAGTTCCACATTCATTCTCTTGGATAAAATTCTAGGTTGGTAACTAGTTATTACAACTCCTTGGTTGGACATATGATCACTTGAGAGGTTTATCCGCAAACATAAAGGTGAATCTCCATTATTGAAATATTGAAAATAAATGCTTTATGAGGCTCTGTGATATTTATTCTTATGTAAAGAGTGCATTATGATTAAACATATCCTTAATCTCTTATTGAATGTTGACTCCATGTGGCTTACCATGAATCAAAAACTGAATCCTGAGGTCTAGATAAATTCAATCAAATATTTATAATGTCTGTTTATGCTTAAATATACTAAGAGCAACTTATTTCTTTAAAAGAACATGTACTATTCTTTCAATTGCATCCCAGTTCCTTCCACATTTTATTATATAAAGAGCTAGTTTTCTCTCTCTGTCTCTTTCTGTCTGTCTCTCTCTGTCTGTCTCTCTCTCTCTGTCTGTCTCTGTCTGTCTCTCTCTGTCTGTCTCTGTCTCTCTCTCTCTGTCTCTCTCTCTGTCTCTCTCTCTCTCTGTCTGTCTCTCTCTCTCTGTCTGTCTCTCTCTCTCTGTCTGTCTCTGTCTCTCTCTCTCTCTCTCTCTCTCTCTCTCTCTCTCTCTCTCTCTCTCTCTCTCTCTCTCTCTCTCTCTCTCTTTCTGAATCTACTAGATTCTACCCAGATTCATTATTTAAAGACATTTTGTGGAATTAGCCTACTTCCCTCCTCTTTCATTGCAATACTCAGGTGGGAGTGTATATTTATTATTTTTTTAGCTTCAAGGTTTATATTAATGCTATAATGCCATCAAAACAAGAACCTAAGGAGGTGTTTAAAAAATCAAAGGTAGTAAAACAAGATTGAGTAATGATGATGTGGTCAATGAATATGGAAAGTGCTTTTATTTTAGGGTAGATAGTCCACATTCTAAGAATCATCTCAAAGAATTAGTGACTATCAATTCACATTACAAAATCCTTTAAACTCCTCATCTGTGGATTATAAAATCCAAAAGACACGTCTTAACCACATATGGGCACCATTATTTCCTTTTTCTGAACGTCACAGTATTTTAGCCTATATACAAAGAACTCTAACAATTCAGACACTTTAGTAAAAATTCTTCTGAGATCATTTTTTATTATATCCCTCCAGTAAATCTGGTGAATAAAATAATGGTATGGGGTTCATTCTGCTGATCATCACAGTAAGTAATTCTCTTTGGAATATCCTTTATTTCTCCATAAATCTCTTTTGGTTTTCAGCGAAATGTTTAATAAATGAATAGAAACTAAGGATTAGGAGTTACAACTCTTGAAATGTACCTACATTGAAAATATTTTCTATACTGGATTAATAGCCATGATCAGTGAGAGTGATATCATGCTGTAATGTTGGAATGTTTAGCAAGGATTCCTGCTTGAAAAGAAAACTTGTCACATCAAGACACTGTCACATTTGTCATCTCTCATTTCTCCTCGCACCTCAGCACTCCTGTGCTATTGCTCTTTTCTCACCTAACAAAATCACAGATACCACTCTGAAAAATGAAATGTTACTCCTACTGACCTATTCTATAAATCAAAACTAGAATAACATTTATAGAATATAAATATATCCATGTGATTTTCTTTTTTTATTTTAAAGTATTTTTTAAAATTTATTTTAAGGTAGGTATAATTTAACAAAGTATTAATACTATGAATACGATCAATGTCTTTCTTTTTTATAATTTTTTAATTGTAATTAATAAAAGGGTTACATGATATTTGCCAGATAGAAGGTGCATTAATTCACATACATTGACACCCTTTCACATGTCTTGGTACCCATCACCCTCCCCCCCACCCACTACCCACGCCCTATCTTGTTTTTTCCCCCTTCCCTATCAAATTTCAAATAACCAAATACAAATAAATTCAATATATCAGATAACAAAGTGAGATACTGTAACAATATGAGATAACCAAGAGACAGCAAAGGAGATGAAAGATAACATAGTAGATTAAGGACAACAATCATTCATTATATGGCTTTTGTTTCAGTATCCTGGAGGTCCTTTCAATTAGGTTCATACTATATGGCCTTACGTATCTAGGTTTTGCTCTATTGCAGATCTCTGCTTGTAGAGCCCAAGGTTTCTACTGGTTATGACAAATGAGGGAAACCATTGAGCCTAAGTTCCTTTGAGTCTGGCTTACTTCACTTAATATGATTTTTTTCTAAGTCTTTCCATTTCCTAACAAATGGGGCGATGTCGTTTTTTCTGACAGCAGCATAGAATTCCATTGTGTACAATACCACAACTTGTTGATCCACTCATCAACTGAGGGACATCTAGGTTGGTTCCATATCTTTGCTATGGTGAATAATGCTGCAATGAACATTGTTGTGCTAGTGGATTTAGTATGCCCTTGTTTCTGGGTGGTTGGGTAAATGCCAAGTAGTGGAATTGCTGGGTCATAGGGGAGTTCTATGTTTAGCCTTTTGAGGCACTGCCACACTGCTTTCCATAGTGGTTGGACGAGTTTGCACTCTCACCAACAGTGTAGTAGTGATCCCTCCTGGCCACATCCCCTCCAGCATCTGTTGTTATTCGTTTTCCTGATTCTGGCCATTCTAATTGGAGTGAGGTGGAATCTTAGACTTGTTTTGATTTGCATTTCTTTTATGACCAGAGATGTTGAGCATTTCTTCATGTGTCTATAGGCCATTTTTGTTTCTTCTTCAGAGAAGACTCTCTTTAAGTCTTTGGCCCATTTTTTAATGGCATGGTTGTTACTTTTAGTTTCGGAGTGATTCAATTTTTTGAGCTGTTGATATATTTTAGATATGAGGCCTTTGTCCGTTGTTTGGTTGGTGAAGATCTTCTCCCACTCTGTAGGCTTCCTAATTGATTTACTAGCTATGTCCTTTGCCATACAAAAGCTCTGCAGTTTAATGCAGTCCCACTTATCCACTTTCTCTGATTTGTTGTGATTCTTGGTCCTTATTAAGAAAGTATATCTCTCTTATTCCTTCTTGTAAAGTTTTCATTGTGTCAGCTTTTACCTCCAGGTCTTTGATCCATTTGGAGTTAATTCTAGTGCAGGGTGACAAAGAAGGATCCAACTTTAGTTTTCTGCAGGTGCTTAACCAGTTCTGCCAGCACCACTTGTTGAAGAGGCTGTCTTTCTTCCATTCTATTTTTTTGGCTCCCTTGTCAAAGATTAGGTGGCCATAGGTCTGTGGTTTAATATCTGGGTCCTCAGTTCTATTCCATTGGTCTTCAGGCTTCTTCTTGTGCCAGTACCAAGCTGTTTTGATAATTATAGCCCTGTAGTAGAGTCTAAAGTTTGGTATTGAAATTCCTCCAGCGCTGTTCTTTCTACTAAGAAGTGTTTTTGCTATATGGGGTCTTTTATTATTCCATATGAAATTTTGAATTGCCTCTTCTATTTCTTTAAAGAATGCCATTGGGATATTGATGGGTATTGCATTGAATTTGTAGATAGCCCTTGGTAAGATTGTCATTTTCACAATGTTGATTCTTCCAATCCAGGAGCATGGGAGGTTTTCCATTTCCTTAGTTCTGCTTTAATTTCCTTTTTTAGGGTTTTAAAGTTTTCATCAAAAAGGTCCTTTATATTCTTAGTTAAGCTAATTCCTAGGTACTTTATGTTCTTTGAGGCTATTGTGAAAGGAGTTGCTTTCTTGATTATTGCCTCGTTCCTCTCACTGTTGGCATAAAGGAAGGCAGTTGATTTTTGAGGGTTAATTTTATAGCCTGCTACTCTTCCAAAGTTTTGAATCAGCTCAAGGAGCTTGGGAATAGAGTCTATAGGATTCTTTAAATACAGAATCATGTCAACTGCAAAGAGGGATAGTTTTACTTCCTCTTTCCCTACTTGGATCCCCTTTATGCTTGCTTCTTGCCTTATTACACTGGCTAGGAATTCTAATACTATGTTAAAGAGGAGTGGAGAGAGTGGGCATCCTTGTCTCGTTCCTGATTTTAGAGGGAATGGCTTTAGATTTTCACCATTATGTGTAATACTAGCAGTGGATTTGTCATACACAGCCTTTATTATATTGAGCAATGTTCCATGGATTCCTAGTTTCCCCAGAGCTTTTAACATAAAGGGGTGTTGGATCTTGTCAAATGCCTTTTCCGCATCTATTGAGACAATTATGTGATTTTTGTCCTTGCTCCTGTTGATGTGTTGAATTATATTAATTGATTTGCGTATGTTGAACCAGCTTTGCCTCCCTGTGATGAATCCAGTTTGATCATAGTGTATAATTTTTTTGATGAGTTGTTGTAGAGGGTTGGCCAGTATTTTGTTGAGAAGTTTTGCATCGATGTTCATCAAAGAAATAGGTCTATAGTTATTACCATTTTTATAAGTGAATTCCTTTGTTCTTATCCTTAATAATCCTTCCCATTTATCTTCTTCTATAAGTATATAACATGAACTTTTGCTACCAGCAATATCTAAGAAACTGTACCCCTGGAGAATGAATTTTACAATCCAGGCAATAATTTCCACCTAAGTGATTACATTGCTTTCAAGTAGTATATTTGTTTATTTGTATCTTCAGGACATCATGGAGTCTTCGGGGTCAAATAAGTAGTTTATGACTATTCTCTTTTTTTCTAGAAGAGTGTTCTTGGGAGATGGTGAATTGTCATTTATGGAGAAGAAATTACTGAACAAAGAGAGTTATGCACTAGTAATCTGAGCTCAAGATCATGTACCAATTATTTGTAATATTCATATGGAGATTGACAAGTATTTCACACTAAACAGCAACAAAAGAAGTATGCTTTTCTTCCATTTTGTCTCATTTACTTTTTTATACATTAATTAGAGGAAGCCTAATTAGTATATTTCACATGTATAAAATGTAATTTGGCCAAATTCACCTGTTCCCCAATTCTTTTATCACCTTCTTTTATTAAACCATCAATTTATTCAATTAGCTATTAATATTTTAGTATGTACTGAGTAAAACGTCTGTATGTTTGAAGATCTTGGAACTACCAACAAAATCACAGTAGTCTTTCTCGTTATTAAAAAGGAACCCTCTCCAAACTTCTATTTCCCAATACCCTATTTCTTCATATGTAATTTATAAACACATTTTTTCATTTCATCCCATAATAAATCTTGGCTTTGCATTTTTTATATCAACAGGATCATTCCATTTTTCCATGTTGACCTTATATATGAAGTTATTAGTTAATTCTTCTTATTTGTATCCATATTTAAATTTTAATCTCATGCATCTCATGCATGCATCAAAAAAGAAATTCTAATGTTATTAATCAGAAGACATTACAGTCATACTATAGGCATTATTGTTATCAATAATAGGCAACTATTATTTTATTTATTACTTTATATATTCAATCCTTGAAGCATATAGTTTTGTGAAATTGGGTGGTATGATACTTGATCAAATCTCAAAATGCATATTTACTCAAAATATTCATTTTTATGAATCATTTAAATATACTTGAATATTGTAGGGTTCAGATCCTACTCTGCCTTCTCTTTGAAGAAAACACTAGACTTTCCATATTTTCTCTACAATTATAATGGCCGGCACGAACTATTGAATGTCAAAGTCATATGAAAATGGATAATGAAATTAAATTTTCTTATACACAGACTCTAGCACATATTTCATCTTTGGAATCAATTATAATAGCAGAAATTCAAAAACTCCCAAGCATTTAAGAGAACCTAGGAGCCGCTTTAAAACTAAAAATGGCCCTGCAAGGGGGAAGTAGATTAAAACCTAGGAATTAGGGGCTGGGAGTTTGGCCTAGTGGTAAAATGCTTGCCTAGCATGCACGAAGACCTGGGTTTGATTCTTTGGTACCACATATATAGAAAAAAGACAGAAGTGTTGCTAAGGCTCAGGTGATAGATCTCTAGCCTTGAGAAAGTCCAAGGACAGTGCTCAGGCCCTGAGCTCAGACCTAGGACTGGCAAAAAAAGAAAAAAAAATCTAGGGATTTAAAATATTGAGAGGACAGGTTGGGCCATTTTCCCTTCTAGGTTAAAGAAAGGGGGGAAAATTAAAGGATTCAGCCAGAAATGTATAAGCAAACCATTTAGTCTCCTATTATTCTGAGTAGTGTCCTACTAGTCAGAGTTAAGAACAAGAAAGTATTTCTGCTAAATCTTATTATTTTGAAAACAATAATGGTTTATAATAAAATTTTCACTCATAGCTAATTGAAAGGACCTCCAGGATAGTGAAACAAAAGCCATATAATGAATGATTGTTGTCCTTAATGTACTATGTTGTCTCTCATCTCCTTTGCTGTCCCTTGGTTATCTCATATTGGTATAGTATCTCACTTTGTTATCTGATATATTGAATTTATTTGTATTTGGATATTTGAAATTTGATAGGGAAGGGGGGAAAACCAAGACGGGTGGGGGGTGTGGGGGGGGAGGGAAACGGGTACAAAGACATGTGAAAGGGTATCAATGTATGTGAATTAATGCACCTTCTATCTGGCAAATATCATGTAACCCTTTTACTAATTACAATAAAAAAATAAAAAAAAATTTCACTCATTCAGCAAACAACTATTGGTACTGTTAATGCCAAGCACTGTACCTGATATTAATATTAGAAAGGTCAATGATGCATAACATTTTTAAGAAGCTAGAAATCAGTTAGGAAATACTACATTACATGTAAAAATGCAAGATCATGTGAAAATATGGAGGAAAAAGTATTTCAAAGGGGCTTCCTGAGGAGATATAATAATTTGTGCAATATTAAGATATTATGATACACTAGGCCTCCTTGCCACAAGACAAAACTTTCTTAACAAAGACCCAGAAACACGACAAATTAAGAAAGTTCATATAAATGGGATTGCACTAAACTGCAGAGCTTTTGTATGGCAAAGGATACAGCTAGCAAGTTAAATAGAAAGCTCACAGAGTGGGAGAAGATCTTCACTAACCATACAGACTAAGGCCTCACATCTAAAATATATTTACAGCCAAACAATTGAATCTCTCCAAAACAAAATCTTCAAAGAAACAATCATCCCATTAAAAGATGGGCCAAAAACTTAAAGAGAGGCTTCTCTGAAGAGGAAATAAGAATGGACCATAGACACATGAAGAAATACTCAACATTTCTGGCCATAAAAGGAATGCAAATCAAAACAACTCTGAGATTCCACTTCACTCTAGTTGGAATGGCTATTATCAAGAAATTTAATAACTACTGTTGCTGGCCTGGGGGGAATGTGGTCAGAGGGGAACACTACTACACTGTTGCTGGGAGTGTAAGCTTGTTCAACCACTTTGGAAAGCATTATGGTGATTCCTCAAAAGACTAAGCATAGAGCTCCCCTATGACCCATTAATCTCACTCCTTGGCATTTACTCAAATGTCCAAAAACAAGACATACTAAAGCCACCAGCACAATGATGTTCATTGTGGCATTATTTACCATAGCTAAGATATGGAACCAACCCAGATGCTCCTCAATAGATAAATGGATCAAGAAGATGTGATATTTATACACAATGGAATTCTATGCTGCTGTCCGAAAGAATGGCATTACTGTGAGACCCTGATGGTTATCAGGGCAACTGGACTGGCAGCAGAGGCTGCTCCCTCTTCTGATCAACGGCTGCAGTCTGATACACCTGCATAATGCACCTTCCTGTTTAATCACAGTCCCTATAATTTTAAAATGTTTTTCTTCCCCTGACTATAAAATCCCCAGCCTGCTTAAGTTCTAGCTCAACCTCTCTTGTCCTGACCAGGGTGTTCGGCCGGGGACGTACTCCAATAAACTTTTCTTTGCCTCTACTTAACTTTGTGTCTCTACTCTTTCTTGAGCCCTTACAATTACCCCATTTGTAATTTAATGTAAAGATTTGGAAAAAGTCATATTAACTGAACTAAGCCAGCCTAAAGGAACATAGGCTCCAGGGTTTCCCTCATTTGTAATAATTAGTACACATCTAGGTTTCTCCTAGCAGAGGATTACCATAGCTCAAAAGCTATGTACAGATGGTTATATAAGATGAGACTAAGTGAAATGAATTCTAGGTATGGAAACAGGAGGTATATCTTTGTGTTTGTTTTTCTTAATGTATTATGGGAAGTTATTTTTCTTCTTTTTTTCTTACTCTTAGTTTATCTCAGGTTATTACTTGGTATATTGTATATGCCTTTATTTGTCCTTGTGAAATAGGGAAAAACAAGATTATTGAGTGGGAAAGTGGGAGCAAAACAAGGGAAGGGGTATCAGTGTTCAAGAAGTAATGTATCTACTACCAGACAAATGTAACTGTAACCCCTCCAAATGTTATTCTTTCAATAAAATACAATTTAAAAAAAAAAGCATTATAGCCTGTTGGTTGTCTGGGGACCACTGATTCCTACTTCCAAAAGATGTCATATTTCTCATTATTCACTAGAAGAAGGCAGAAAGGCCAGTGTAGAAACTGCATCAAGTCTTTATAGAGTGTCTTGCCATCATATGGCAAACGTGTGAGGAACAGAATATGTTATCTACTGTTGATGGGAATCCATTGATGGGAATCCAGCCATTAAGGAAATCAGATTTTTCTACCATACATTTTACATATTAAATTATATATTAAATTTCATACTAATTGCATGTTATCAAAATGGCAGAATGAATCCCAATGAAAATATTATAATTAAGGAAATAAGAAAGGATATCAAAGAAAGAGTAAATAGTGAACTGAATTTCATGAAAGTAGATTAGAGGCACATTGTAAACATCACATAGATGCCCTCTCGGAGAAGTATTTGTTAAAATTTTGAATGACTTTCTTCTAATCACACACATCAAATGGGATTATCATTATTGGGCAACTCCCAAAAGCAATATCTGCTAAGACAGCTTATTGGAAAACAACATGAATTTAGAAAGAAAAATTAATTTAATCACAGCAGTGATCAACCATTCACACCTTATCCATATCACACTAAATTTGTTACTGGAATGAAGCTCAAATTTCATAGGAATGTAATGTAAATTCTCAAAGTAGATTTCATTTTTGCATTTGTTTTTTTCAGATTCATACACATTGGGGAATACTTTGCTCTGAACAATAAATTCATTTACCATCCCACATGGATGAAAATAGAGTAATGAAGAGGGTTAAAAATTGTTCAAAAGGTGAAGAGGAAGATAAAAAAAGAATGTGAGAGGGGTAAGTTTTATCTAAGCAGATTACATAAGTGTATGGAAATATTTCACTGAATATATACAATTAATAAATGATAGGTACTATAATTGCTTTGTGCTATTAATATATCTTAATCCAAAATTTATAAAAAAAGTATAAAATCTTTAAAATTTCTAAAGACACTTTGCAGTTTTCTGCCACGAAAATACATTCCTCATCTGTTTTAATATAATCACAAACATATTTTTCTTGCCAAAATTATACTCATTATTTAATTGAACCTGAAACTGCACTTTGCATATTTGCCAAAGGCCACTCAAATTAGAATTTTCTTTTAGTTTAAAGGGTTCTCTTAATTTTATGCTAATTGATATGTTTTTAATCTGGGCTTTAGAAGCACATTGACTCTCTCAAAATATAAATTTCCTGTAATTGAGAAAGTTTTGCTCCTAAGAAAGTTTTAATAAAACTTTCCTTCTGTATTTCAGAAAGTTTGCAGGTTACTTCAGGTTCAGGGTTACTATTTGTAACTAAAACAAACAACAAACTAAAATGAAACTTCAACTTTTTATAATTTACAAAAAAGGAACCAAAATCAAATTTAGTTGCTCAATAGCTTAGAAGTGGCTTAAATGTTCATTTTTCAACATAGTTGACATGTATCTTATCTGAGGAGTAAAAAAATGACATAAAATCCTGATTTAAAATAATTTTTGATTTGAAGAGTATTTTGGGGGCAAGGGAAAAATAAAAGGAAAATAATAATCTTTGATTATTTTTATTACTTTCATTATCATTCTTCATGTAT
The DNA here is from genome assembly GCF_031878675.1 of Megascapheus bottae. Taxonomy (NCBI): domain Eukaryota; kingdom Metazoa; phylum Chordata; class Mammalia; order Rodentia; family Geomyidae; genus Megascapheus; species Megascapheus bottae. Next base: position 48,695,640 of record NC_143517.1, read on the forward strand.
ACTGAAAAGTTTAGTTGTAGCTGCCTTTCTTTCTCAATAACAGTAAGAATGCAAACTGTTATAAGTAAGAGCACTAGGTACTTTAACCGAGATAGAGTGATAATGCAAGTGATTAAAATTCACCCATCACTCAAGCTAAGTCCAAAGACTCTGTACCATCCTTTAATAATAAAAACTGTAAAAGCCCACTCAGCACAAGAATTCTGTAATCAATAAACAAATGCTAAAATATCCTATAATCAACACTACCCTGAGAAAACCTGAGAAGACTGAGTGTTTGAGGTTTGCTTTGTTTCTTTATTTTATTTTTGCTCTGTTCAGTCTTTTTTTTTTAAGGCTAATATTCTACCACTTGATTGACATATTCTTTTTGGTGGATCACTGGAGATTAGAATCTGCAGGACTTTTATGCCTGGCTTACTTTGAACAGTGATCGTCAATATTCGCCTTGTAAATAATGAAAATTACTAAGTAAAAGTCTTAAAAAACATATATTTCAATTTTAGGCTTTTATCTGTATATTATTTATAGTAAGTTTAACATGTAAATTTGAATTCATGCCTTTTAATCTATACATAAAACAAACATTTTTCATAAACAGAACAATTGAAGTTTTCCCATTTCCTTATGAATGGTACCATATCATTTTTTGATGTATAGGTAGAATTCCAGTGTATATATACTGCATATAACATTTTCTTGATCCATTGTTCTATTTAGAGGCATCCTGGCTAAGGTGAATAATGCTGCAATTAAAGTAGGTGTGCTGGAAGTTTCCGAGTAACCCTGTTTGTACTCTATTGGATAAGCACCCAGAATTGGAATTTCTGGGTCATAAGTAAAATTAGCCAGACTCAGAAATACAGGTTGCATGGTTTCACTTCTTTGTAGAAACTCAAATGTTCCTATAAATTTACAAGAAAATATACTGCGTGGTAAGCAGCAGTTACAAATGAATTAACTGAAGTATAACACACTCTATGGAAAGGGCAAATAGTATAATTCTTTAAAAAGAAGTTGAATCCCAACAAAATAAGTACCAGGAAATGAGTACTTGCAAGAGAGCAGGGCAGGCTAAGGGAAGAGAGGCAGATCAAAGGACGTGGGAAGAGGGGAGAATGAAGGCAGGCAAGAATTCATTGTGTACACCACAGAATTGAGAAAATCAATAGAAGAAATTGGACCATGGAGGTGTGGAAAGGGGGAAATGTTAAGGTGGTGACAGGGATCAAGATGCATTATCCACATAAAGTGCTTTGTTAAAATACAAGAAATAATAAAATAACATACAGACAACTTTAAGTTAGGATAAGTAAAGGAAAAGATGGTTGAGAATGTGGGGTGAGAATATTAAAAAAAAGGAGTGTCTGTTCAAGAGGCCCTCTATTCATGAACTGCTTCAGTGAATGGCAAGTCTTTCCTGCAATTCTTTAAATATAATACAAATATTAAAAAAGAATGCCATTATAGTTTTCCAAGAATGCAGCACTGCTATTATTAAGCTCATGACACAATAATTTTCAGATACATGTCTACTTAACATTACCTACCACACATCTTTTCTTTCTGTGGTAACACTTCTGTGGAATTCATATGGGAAAAATTAAAGCACACACACCGTGCTCTAAATTATAACTATTTTTCATCAACCACTTTATTGCTTTGATCCAGATTTCTAAAAGAAACTAGACCATATTAAGGATTAATTGCTAACTATTAAATATTCAGTACTTTATCTCAACCCATGACTATGTTTGTGTTTTTGTATTTCTGATAACTACAAGTAGGTGCCATAATTTTTTTCACTGAGAATTCACGCTGCTGATGGAAGACAAAGGAAGAAGACTTGTACATTGATACAGAGAAACCAATTTATATGATAATCCATCCACCTATTTTGCTGTGTTTACTTACCATTTAACATAGAAAAAACTAAAATGAACTCCAAAAAAATGAAATGAGAAACACACTCTTGCTTGTTTTTGCTCTCTTTTCCTATTGCATTATCAGTTTGTTTGTATTTTGAAAGATAAAGGAGGGCCCATAAAAAGTTGAACAATACGAACAAATACAACAGTGATACCAGCCCCTATGTAGAGAATGAACCGGACACAAGGGAAAGATTCGGAAAGCACAATGGAGGGGGAAATGGCTCAAAAATAATTATATAGGTGGTACCTGATGCATGTAACTGTAATCCCTTTCTATACCAACCACAGAAAAACAACTTAAAAAGAATTTTGAGAAATATTCCTCTCTAGCCAGTCTCTCTGTTGCTGCCAACATTATCTCTGTCTTCATCTCTCTTTTTCCTCTGTGTGTTTTTGCCTTTCTCTTTGTCTCTCTGTCTGACCTTCTAACTACCTACTTACCTACCTGCCTACGTATATCATGTATTTGCATGTTTTTTTTGCAATACACATATATATGCATGTATTGGCATTTATGTTTGATAGTAATTCTTATATATATCATAGGGCATTTATTTGTGTGAATGTTATGAAAATTAAAATCAGAGAAGCTAACTAGTCTTTTTTCTGATCAAAAAGTTGAACATCAAATCTAGTTGCCTTTCCCGATGTCACAAATACTACAAAATGCACATTAAAACTATAATTTGGCATCCAATGGCCACAGTCATAGTGTATAATTGTATTGATTTTGACTATGAGTTCTTCATTCAAAATTGTTAGTGTTTGGTAATCTTGTAAGCACTACTAACACAAGCATATTTGATGGGAAGACAAAGTTAAAGTAACTTCAAACAAATAGCACAGGCATATAGTCATGCATATTTTACCATCACTAACTTTATTATGTTTATAATCTTCCCATTTCCCTCTACAATTCTTGAAAAATGCATGTGTATGTGTGTATGTATGTAGGCACAGATACACAGATATATCTACTTATAGGTTTATAGCTGTCTATAAATCTATACCTGTGTGTATATGTATATATATACATACATAATATATATATATAAACTCAGAGAAATACTCCAATCCTGAATGCATCTAATAAACCATAATAACAACTAAAAATGTTTAGCAAGAAAACAAATACCTGTGAAGAAAATACCAATAGTTGACAAGTTGGAAAACAAACTACAACTGTAAGTTATCATTTTAACATTCTGTTGGACTTATATAAAAGCTAGAAAAAAAATGTGCTGAGGTAGAGCTGTGGCTCAAAGTGGTAGAATGCTAGCTTTGGAAAAAAAGAGCTCAGATGCAGTGAGTTAAATCTCTATAAACAACAACGACAAAAAATAGAGCTAGCATATACTGAAATATGTTATTAGTCTGTCATCAGATTCTGAACTTAACATTTAAAATGGAAAATAATACATTTGGGGGGTACTTGAACGCAGGGCCTGAGCACTGTCCTTGGACTTTTCTCAAGGCTAGAGTTTTACCACTTGAGCCACAGCACCACTTATAGCTTTTTTCTATGTATATTGTACGGAGGAATCAAACCCAGGTCTTCATGCACGCTAAGCAAACACTCTACCACTAGGCCAAACTCCCGGCCCCAGAAAACAATAAATTTTGTACTGGGTAAAAAAGGGAAAAGCCAGAACAAAGAAATCACCAAGCATATAGACTAATTTTCAAAGAGCCTAATCTTTTAGATGTCTCCAACTATCACTAGGGGAAAAAAAACGTACAGATTATTTCCAGTGACAGGCATGTATCCAAAGATAGTTAATGTTCTGGGTAACACTACTGACCACATCAAATTCAAAATGACTGAAATTATGTACACTATGTTCTGTAACCATAATAGAATAAAGCTAGAAATTTAAAAAATGAAAGATAATGGAAAAAATCTTCAAATCTTTGGAAATTAAGCTATATACTTGAAAACAATCTAAGAGACAAAGAGAAACCTGAAGTATAATAAAAATCACAATTCACTGAATCACAGTTTAGAAAGAACTTAACAAAATAAAGTTAAAACAGAAAAACCACGAGCAAGATAAAATTTTTCAGTAGTACACATATGTCCTTTTAAAAAAAGGAACAACATTAAATCAGTAATATAAACCCTTGCTTCATCACTCAAAAAGAATAAAAGTTCATGAAAGCCAAAGAAGATAAATGACAACACAAATCAATGAAACTGAAAAATAGAATGAAAGAGGTTAGTCTTTGGAAAGCACAATGACATTAGAGATAAAACAAAGTAAATGAATTATTGATATGAGGATCTGGAAATGAAAAATTACTAGAAAGCCTGAAGACATCATAAAGAGAAGAGAAACTGTAATAACATTCTACACATAATTTGACAACTGAGATGAAGTTCACCTGTTCTCATCAATCAAACATCAATCTTCATGATGTGAAGATGTGAATAATAATTCTATAGCAATTAAAAAAATAAAATTGAAATAATAGAAATAACTACAGAAAAGACATTTCTAAGTCCATATATTTTCACTGGAGAATTCCACTAAATGTTTAGAATAAATAATATCAGTAATTTGTTCCACTGGTAAGGAAGTGGAAAAACTTGGAAAATTTCCTATTAATTGAAGTAAGCCAGACCCAAAGGAACATGGTTTCTCTCATTTGTAATAATTAGTATACATCTAGGACTCTTTTAGCAGAGGTTCACAATAGCTCAAAAGCTATGTACATATGGCTTTATAAGGTGAGATTAAACAAAATGAACACTAGGATATGAAAACAAGAGCTTTATCTTTGCAATGTTCTTAATGTAATATGTGAGGTTATTTCTTTTTTTTCTTTTTCCTCTTAAGATTAATCTCCTGTATTTGACTTTGTTAGCTTGTATATTGTATATACATTTTTTTTCACTTGAAATAGGGAAGGGAAGGGGGAAACAAGATGACTGGAAGGGGGCAGGAGGGAAGAGGGACAAAAACATGAGAAAGGGTATCAATGTTCAAGAAGTAAATTACCCACTACCTGACAAATGTAAGTGTAACCTCTCATACATTACCCGGAAAATAAAACTCAATTTAAAAAATTGAAAAAAATAATACTAGTAATAAGAAACAATTCCTTTTGGGAATTGTTTAGGAGAAAATATTTCATAAAATGATTCATGAAGATATTTCATCCCTGATACTAAAACTAGAGATGTATAATATTTTCCACAAAAAAGACCTATTACATCAATGTGGAAATAAGCCCTTATGAATATATATGTAATTATGTAATAATCCTCTTAAAATATTAGAAGATGAACTCAAACTTGCACTTAAAGCATAATAAACCAAGTGAAATATGTCACAGACATAAAAGCATCATTAAATATGTTAAAATCAATAAATTTACTTCATCACATTTTCAGATTAAAAGACAAAAATCACATCACAACATTGGTTGGTGTGAGAAAATAATTTAGCTAAATTAAACTTAAAATATATATGGGATTTCCTGATTCCCTCACTAAACATGGACATAGTAATCAGTAATTACACATCAGACATTTTATACTAAGATCACAAAATTATGTTCATATCCCAATCTGCATAATAGAGTAGCTTAAAATAAGTAGTGAAAACATCATTTAAGGAGTGAACAGTAAAGAAACTTGTGCACATATATATTATGTATTGTCCTGCCTTGTACATTGGAATAGTTGCCTGGCTTTGGTAATGAAAAAAAAAAACCTTAGAATTGCACATCATTAGTTAGGAATATGTAAGAGATTACTAAAACACTGAAGAAAGAGTTTTCCAGTTGGTGGGAAAAAGAAATCCATGTATGATAAAAAGAAACCAGCTTTAGAATAATTATGAAGGTAACTATTAGCTAAACTGGACTTGTACTTAACAGATGATGTACATGATTGAGCACTCATTTTGTGTCTTACTGGGATGTTTCATTGTACCATAGAACAAAAATTAAACTAAAATGTATAGGTTTTATAGTGGTATAAGTCTCATCTTTTTTTTTCCAATCCTGGGCATAATCACTGTCTGATTATTGATTACTCCAGCTAGGTCGCTATGGCTTGAGCCATAGAACCCCTTCCAGATTTTTTCTACATATGTGGCACTGATGAATCTAACCTGGGTCTTTGTGCATGCTAGGAAAACACTCTAACATTAGGCCAAACTCCCAGCCCACAAAGCTCATCTTTAATCACAAAAACCTTAGCTTAATGTAAATCACTATCAAATAAACACATCAGCTAGACATTCCATGTACTAGTACTTTCCCATCATGGAATAAAGAGATGATTTCAAGGAAGGTTGTCTATGCAGATAGACAGGTCTATAGTATTTGCATGTAGTCTTGTACTCATAGCCCATCTCATATTTCAAAATCTCCCCAAGATCATAATTGTATTTTCCCTTCTCTGTTCAGTCAATATTCTATATCAATATATTAATCTTTTATTTTTTGCTTATTTAATTATTTAGACATCTCAGTGTTACCTCAATATTAAAACGTCCAAAAATAACATTTTCTTTCAAACATTTTTTTCTCTTTCAACTTTCCTAACCTCAATGTAAAAGCCACATATGCCCTACCTTGACTTAATAGCTCTTCACTTCTGCACACACACATGGCAATGAAATCTCTCATTTAGGTTAATTCATTCCTTAATATAGTTCAGCCCTAGCACCCTGCCACCTGTTTCTTATGACCATGTGCTCTGCTTTTAATTCTTATTAACTATAAAGAGTTATACAAAGAGCTTTCAGTTTAATTGGCCAATTTGTGAATACAATGGATCTCGCTCAATTCACTCCTCCCATCATTCCTCCTACTCTATCTCTTCAAAACACACAAATCCCCACAAGTTGCCTTATCTTAGTTTTCACATATATGCATCGAGTTGTATGGCTGTATTTTCCATTCCTCCTCCCCTGTGCCCTACTCACCACAGAGAATACATCCTTTAGCTACCCATACTCTATTTTGTTAAAATGCCGATTAGTTTTGGTCCACTCTCTCCCCCAAGCCCTACTCACCAGAAAGAACACATCTGGTTCAGCTATCTGGTATTCATTTTGTTTTTCATAATAAATAAACCATGAGAATCTACTCTGTAATACACTACACTTCAGCAAATTTGATTATGTGCCTGTGATCAAGTTTATCTTTCACATACAAGAGAAAATATATGTATCTTTTGTCTCTGAGCCTGATAAGGCAACATAATATTTCTTGTCTATCCACATGCTACTTACTCTTTCTCAAGGAGTAATATCTTTAAAAAGATTCTTAATAATCTCCAATTAGTTGTAGAAAGCAGATGCCATCTAACAAAACAGTTTATGGATACAATGGATCAGTGCCACTCCTTTCAACTCTCTCTCCCTCATCAGTCACTCTCCTTCCCCCCCTCTCTCTCTTCCTCTCTCTCCCTCTCTCTCCCTCTCCCTCCCTCTCTCCCTCTCTCTGCCTCTCCCTCCCCCTCTCCCTCTCCCCTCCCCCTCCCCCTCCCGTCCCCCCCCCTCTCTCTCCTCCTTTCTTTCCTGGTCGCTGTCCCTGATCTCCTTTACTCAAGGCTAGCACTTTGAGCCACAGCTCCACTTCCATATTCTGAGTGATTAATTGGAAATAAGAGTCTCAATGGGACTTTTCTGCCCAGGCTGGCTTTAAATTTAGGAACATGAGATCTGAGCATCTGAGTAGTGGTATTACAGGCACTAATTACCAGTGGCTGGCTCACTTGCTTTTGTTAGCATTTTTGTGTAGACTATGGATTCTTGATAGCATTCTCTTCTTGTAACCTTCATTCATCTACCTTTTCTCCATTGGCCTCAACCCCCTGTGTGTACCTGATACTTGGATTGATTTTGCTACATGTGGGAAAAAAATGAAACTACGTCCTTATACATCACCTTGTAGAAGCAATAATTAAAAACGATTCAAAGACTTCAAAGAGCAAGTGCTGGCTAGGGTGTAGTTAACTGGGAACTCTAACACACTGTTGAGGGGAATATAAGCTTGCTCAACGATGCTGGAGAGTAGTGCGGAGGTTCTTCAAAAAAGTAACCATAGCATTATCTACATCCCCATTAACACATTCCTGGACCTTGACCCCCAAAATTACAAACCAGTATGCAGTGGACACCAGCACGAACATGTTCACTGCGGGGCTATTCACCATAGCCAGGGTATGGAACCAGCCCAGATGTTGCCCAATAGACAAACGGATCAAGAAAACGTGGTAAATATGCACCATGAAATTGTACTCATCCATTAGGAAGAATGATATTGAATTAATTGTAAATAAATTGAAAGAATTGAAAAATAAATTGTATTTATTAAATAAAGTAAGTCACATCCAGACAAACAACGGCAGCATGGTTTCCTTGCTTTGGAGTAGAAAGAATGTAACTAATAAATAACTAACTAACAGGTTGGGTGGTATGCAAGTGGTTACAGATGAATTGACTGAAGCATAGTACCCTCTATAGAGAGTTCAAATGGTGTGTGTGTGTGTGTGTGTGTGTGTGTGTGTGTGTGTTTGTGTGTGTGTATCAATTACATGTACATATATATATAAAATAGTATAATGTAGTATATTTTATAGACTATTTAAACCCTAAAGTATATACTGACTATATATTTTATGGACTATAGACTATATAAACCCTATACAAAGACTGTGTATATATGTATGTATATATGCTATACATAGTATATGGATTATAGCTAATATGCATTATGCATGTATGCTGTGCATAGTATATGTGCATATATGATTTATATACATATATACATAGTATTAGTATATATATAAATTATATATACATACATACCTTTTTAGAAAGACTATATGTATATATATTATTTTTATTTTTATTTTTTTTGATCATGGGTCTTGAACTCCGCCTGGGAGCTGTCCCTGAGCTCTTCATCTCAAGGCTACTGCCTTACCCTTGTGCCAAGACCCACTTCCAGTTTTCTGATGGTTAATTGGAGATAAGAATCTCAGGTCCTTTTGTTCCTGGGCTGGCTTGAACCTTGATCCTCAGATCTCAGCCTTCTGAGTAGTTAGGATTACAAGTGTGAGCAACCATGGTCGTTTTAGAAAGACTATTTCAAAGTCCAACAAAATTATACCTTTTCTCTCATTTAATGAAACCACCTTCTCTCAGCCTCTATGCCATTTTATTCTGGCCTTAGGACCTTTGAAAATGCAACATATCTGTCATGCAACAGCAGTGCATTCCTTCTCTTCAAACTAATCATAGTGTTCTGTTAAAGTTGAAACTCGTTAATTTCTTTCACAATGCACTGAAATATAACCTCATTTGCAATGAAATTAATACCCATATCTCTGTTCCCTCTCTTCTTACTTTCTATTGTACAAATATAGTAGATACTATTTGACCTTTAAAAGTATCAAACGACTCATTTAATCTTATTTTGACTATGTCATTGTTCCAAATGTTAAAATTTTTTCTCATTCAACCTTCTCTACCATTTACTTTTGCTGTGTTTGCTTTATTTATGTATCTTGATGTGTCACTATATCTTTCCCTAGGCACCCTTTCATTGTTTTCTGTTTGAATAGTGTACTTTAGTAGAATTTTGTCCTACATTACAACTAATATACCGTTCTTGTGTAATGGCTTATTAAGATATTTTTCTGATTTTTGACAGGCCTGTGCAATTATATGATGAAAAATGCATGTCTGTTGTTGGTGAACATAGCAGGGTCTACTGAAAACAGGATTTTCCAACAAAGAGCACAAATAAAGCATATATTAAATAATGAATTAACTCAATGAGCAATGACTTCATCTAATTATCCTTCTGAGCATGCTCTAAAATTGTCAGTTCAGTATTGCCCTGTTTGAAGTTGACATGAACAGACCTTTCTACCATTTGTTAAATCAACCAACAAATATTTTATAGAATCTTCATAAAAGTCAAAATAATAGATTTTAAATTTGATTAAAATAACACAAATAGTCATAATATAGAACACCAAATATTGAAATGGTATGTCAGTACTTAGTTTATAGTTTTATAGAAATTTCTGCAAGTACACCAAAGAAGTGCATTTATGTGTATACATTTAATTATACCACATATGGTTATGCATGGTGTACAGTTCTGAAAGTTTGCTATTTTATGGAATCATGATTCTCTTAAGATATAGCTTAACATTTCCATCTGACTAGATGAAGAAACTCAGATTTGATTGTGAAATTCTTGACTTTTAGAGTCAATTAAATGTTTGGAAAGTGAATTTTATAATTCTGTTTATGCAATTTGCAGTTTCTAATACATGGAAAATGTTTGCCACCATTGTAGGGCCTCTGCCTGACCTTATTTCATTTCTGGTGTTATACCCAATTCCCAACATATGTAGTCTGGTCTATGCAACCTCTTTCAAGTTCATTGTCTCCTCTAACTAACTCTGTTAGCTATACACCAATGGTGTTCTTATTTCCTATTTCAAAATTCACACTCTTTGTAAAATAGTAACACAAAAACCCTTATCATTTCTCAACTTACACTTTAATCAAATTAATTATTTTTAAGATTAAAACTTTTATTTGGTTATCTTAAAATGTATGCAATTTCTCACACTCCCAAAAGTTTAAAATGTATCTTTCTGACCAGTGATTTAAATATTTCTAAACTCTGTGAATTGTCAATGATATCCAAGTCTTCTTGCTATAGCTGATCTAAATTCATGGTGTCCTTCTGAATACAGAGTAAAACTGATCTATTTTCCTGAAGTCTAATTTGACTATTTATGTGGGAGGAAATTCCTTTGGAAAAAACTTGAGCTTTTACATATGTTATCCCTCAAAAAGTCCCCAAGGTGTAACATCTGTGGAGCAGTCTGTGAGCTGAATCTAGTTCCAACAGCAAATGCATGCCATCAACACAGACTACAAGCCAAAAATTTAGGATTAGGTCAGAACTAATTAGCAGAATTACACTCTGAGAAAATAAGTTGTCTCACTAAACATACCAAAAGTCATTATCTGAGAATGCCTTCAGAATATTAAATATTTCACTGTTACAGTAACAAAATTAAATATGATAAGTTTCATACATTCATGCATTTATTCGTTTGTTAAATATTTAATTCTGGCTCCATGAGATTTACCATGGCTAAACAAACTAAAATGCTCATGATTTTTCAGAATAGTCTGCAGAACTGTACAGTTTATAGTGCACCGTGGTGGATCTTGTGTGGCATAACACTTCTATTATACGATATGGCTTCATGAGTGTAATTATGATTTCTAATTAACTGTGAATTTCTTTCAAAAATACAATATTCTTGGTGGGCCTGATCTAATCAAATCAGCTCATAGAAGGAAAGAAAGGCAACAGCAGATGTTCTGTTGAATGTAAATAAACTGTTTTATGAAAGAGTGTCATGTGACAATGAGTGACTAGATTTGGGAGCCTCATTCAATGTACAAGAAACAAAATTGTGACATTTAATTATGGAAAGCTTTGTAGACTAGAACATTTGTTCAGACTGGTAACACTTTTTGGCAGAGCATCCAGCTAACCCTTGCCTCTGACTTGACCTACGGATATTGTGAAACAAATTTTTGTTCTGAGCTGTTAAATTTTCAGTAGTTTTGTTATGAAAGCAATAGAACACATACAAAATGAAGCAAACTTTGCAGGTGTCACCCTTTAATCATTCATAAAGAAATTTTGATAATATATTATGAATCTACTTATAAATATGTGATAATTATAATTTAACTGATACTGATAGCACAGACCAGATAAACTTTCAAAAGAAACAAAATATTATAAGAAACAAATTACTTATCTCTATATATTAGAGAAAATACTGTAGCTTCTAGAATGAGTATAAACTGAGATAAACAACAACTTTATCATCACCTCAAAGGAATTCAAAGAATTTTGTTTTTGTTTTTGTTTTTTAGTTGGTCCTTGGGCTTGAATTCTGAGCCTGGGCGCTGTCCCTGAGCTATGCAGTTCAAGGCTACCACATTATCTATTGAGCCACAGCACCACTTCTGGTTTTCTAGTGATTAAATGGAGATAAAAGTCTCATGGTCTTTAGTGCCTGGTATGGCTTTGAACAGAGATCCTCAGATCTCAGTCTCCAGTGTAGCTAGGATTACTGATATTCCTTGGCCAGCTAGGAATTTAGTTCCATAGCGGATATATTTTGAAAACAAGATCAACAATAAAAACAAAAAATATTTTTTACAGATATTCATTATTCTGAGGATAGATTATTACATAAAGAATATTATCAAAGAATAGAATACTACGTTCTAAAGTTTTTGAGTAAAATTGATTAACACTAAATTTTATTTCTGCCACAATCTTACTTGGAAAAGTTCTTGCCTTCTATAGCAAGTATTTAAGCTTTTGATTATGCTGAATTGTCACAGAAAAAAACAAGAATTTCAACAAATGACGTGGGAAAGTATACTTACTAGAGAAATTTTTGGAGATATTTTAATAATTATGAAATAACTATGACCCAAGAGTTATACAATTGAAATCTTCAAATAATTAAAACTTTTTTTTATTTTATTGTCAGTGTGATGCATAGAGAGGTTACAGTTACATTTGTAAGGTAATGAGTATACTACTTCTTGAACATTGTTACCCCTTCCCATGTTATTCTCTTATTTTTTTCTCCCCCTACTCACTCACAAGTTGTAAAATTCATTTCCAACATACTGTCTTGTGAATAGTGCTGTTGTTTTCTAAATTATCTGCTCATCCTGTACATGTCCAGTAGCTGGATTAAATGGACTAGGTTAATGAGAAACTATAAAGTATGGTATTAAATTGTCTGAGAATTTTCCTCCAAAAAAGTACTTATATTATAGCCTCTTACCCAGGATTTGGATCAAATTTTTCTGGAAAGTATCAAGCCTTGCTTCATGTTTCATTCATATTATGTAAACAAGTTTGAAAGAACTGGATAAAACTTAAAAACACTTCACTGAGCATAGAGTATAAACACAATAATTCTGTAGTGCCATACTACTTACCCAGATTTTAAAAGCACATACTCTATGAATGTGCAAGAATCAATAAATAACCTGTGACAAACTTACAGGAACACTTCCTTATACTTTGAGAAACATGGGAATGGGGAGGCAGTTTAAACCAAAGGGAATCTAACCCATCCATAATCGTTCCTATATATCTACATTCCTACACAAAAAGTGGTTTTAAGGACTTCCAACAAATTCTGATGACAAAGACTCCAAGACAAAGAAACACAATTAATTCAATCTTTGTCAATAGTGTCATTACAGTGGAAATGGATAATTATACTATGTTAGTTCTGACAATAAGTCTTGTCCTAAGCTGTGGGATAAGATGTATTTATCGTGTAATTGCACTCTGAGTGATTAATGACAAGGTTTATACTTCTCAGTTCTTTAGCTGATGGAATTCATGTGGCAATGTGAAGACTTCTGGAAGAAGGGTTATGAATTCTCCAGCTGCTAAAGCTGTCTATAATGAGGTCTGAAAATTATTTGCTTCCTGGAATCAAAGGCTAGGGAATCAGGGTTATAGGTGGTTGTTCATTTCCTTGATTTTGTTTTGTTTCCCATCATTAAGTACTTTGCAATGGGCGGTAAGCCAACATAGAGCATTTTGAGTTTGTCAGTCTAAATGGAGCATAAATTTGAAAACAAAGGAAAATTAAAATGCTAAGAAAGGAAAATTTCCTTATTAACCTTTAAAAATCAGTGTGCTCACCAACTCATGTTTAAAGAATACTGGTGCACCAGATACAAATTTGCATAATTTGTCAGATTATATACAATTGTGATATTTGTTTATGAGCTCTGATCATATAAATCAATTATATATGCATATATATTTCCATATAATTTCTATATAATATTCTTTTATTTTCCTCCATCATGATTTGTACTTATATGATTAAGTGCCAGAGTGTTCTTTATAAGAATGTTCTCTATATCATAATAAGAGCATTTTTGTTATTTACAGCTATGTCTGGTTTTACAGTCTACTTAGTAAATATAAACTCAGAAGTTCCTATTACTATTCTTTTTACTACTCTAGTTTGCATGATTTTAAAATAGAGTCAACATATTCTGAATGATATTAGAAAATTATGGCATGTTTCTATGATATTAATGGCTCATTTTATCTAATTAATTAAAATTTACTGTTGCAGGACATCAATTCATGCCTCTAACCTCAGTTACCAAAGAAGCGTAGCACAGAGGATCTACATTTGAAGCAAATCTATGCTGGTAAGCCCATAAGATTCAAACGAAATCTGGAGGGAGAGCTATGGCCCAAGTGATAAAGGGCCAGTCCTCAATAAAAATACACAAATAAATAAAAGATACGGGACAGTGAGTAGGGACTGAATTTAAGTCTCAGTATTGTTCTCTCATCAAAGTGTTGTGTATTAAAAATGAGCAATTTTGTATAATACTTACTTTGGTAAAAATATAATATAGTGAAGCAACAATATGCTATATATATATATATATATATGTCCAAGATGAGCTTTGCTGTCAACAGGATTCTATACATATGATTTAAGCTCACTGAATTGCAGGGTCCACCTGAGATAGTTCACATTACCTGGTAGCTTCCCAAATGGCAACTTTTACAGAACAGATTTGATTATGCAACTCTTGCTGTCTTTATAATCTGATTAATAAAGTCCTTTGTCTTTGGTCCAGAAGTCACATGTTGCCAACTAGACGATTTAATTTAAAAATTGGGCAACATCTCAGAATTTTGAAGAACATTATAATTTTTATTTTCTCTTGGTTTTCCTCAAAAGTAAATAAAAACGTGGGACATTTCTATATGGTACAGTTTTTCATCTGGTACATGTTGCCTATGCCAAAAAATCCTTTTATATAGCCTTGTGATTATGAATGTTTAATGGTTCTTCAAGGTTTTGTTCTTTAAAAATGTACACCAAATTCATTGAACATTGATGGAGTGAAAAGGAAGAAGGCATGTGTATTTTCATATGCCTTGTATTTTTGCATTGAGTATTTCAGAAATAGATACTCAAAATGCAGAGGTAGTTAAATTTTCAGAGGAAGAGATATGTATTATAAGCACAGCTCTCTGAATTCACAAATCCTCCATGGTGAATTTAAATCTAATTTTGTGACTGCTATAAAAATGGCTACCTCATGGAGAAAAGCAAAGAAATCAAACTGATTCTATTCTCTGAAAAAGTTGCAGTGCTAAATAAAGCATTGTTCTGAATTTTAAACCATAACATTTCTGCCTCTACTGAGCTTCCTAGGAAAATGCAACTTTTCAGAATATAATTATGAATCAACTTTCAGCATAAAGACTTTTATGATCATTTCCAAACATTAATGGGTAGAAAAGGGATAGTTGATATTTCACAGAGACAGTATTTGTTTACAATCATCTAGGACAGAGAAAATACCATCACTACTACCACTAGGTGTGCTGAAAAGTATGGTTGAATAAATCATGTTAACATGATAATAAAAGGAATGGGAAAATAGATCAGTCATTCGAATGTTAGTAGAAAGAAAATGTTACCTCACCAATGGTACAGAGCGTGGAAATAATATCCACAAACATTTGGCCAGTTGGAGATCTCTTATACAACAAAGAAAGGTCTGAAACACATTATGTCTGCATTTTGAAATCGATCTTTGTAAATGAAAATATAATGAAACAAAATTATCTATCACTATATGAGGTGACTTCATTAGAGCTTACAGCCATAACTGGCTGGATTGTAATGTAGTGGTGCTTATCTCTGTGTGTGATTCGGAGCTCTGAAGGAGACTGAGCTTTGAGGACTAAGATACAAGATCAGCCATGGCAGATATGTCCAACATACTTCATCTCCACATACAGGAAGCTAGCTGTGGTGGTGCATGCATATGAAGCAGAAAGCCTAGAAGGGTGGATTAGCATTCAGGAATGTACTCAGGAACACCCACAAAAAATGGTGCTGGAGATATAATGTTGCTATATTGTTAATGACTAGTAATCAACAGTTAAAACCAACAGTATTATTTAAAAAAAAAGAGAACGCACCCTCAACTGCCTTCAGTCTTCCTACTGAAATTGTCACCTATCCTCTTCATATTGACTAGATGACTCAAAGTTAATTCAATTTCAGTTTTCCAAGTGATATGTCCTTTACTAAAACTGAAAACATTTGTATGGCCCTTCAATGTATATTTCTATACATTTATTATGTGCAGTTTATCTATGACTTTGTATAATTTCCAGAGAGCCCTACAAAATGTTTTTCTCCTTCCTTTCTTCCTTCTTTCCTTCCTTCCTTCCTTCCATCTTTTTTCCTTCCTTCCTCGCTCCCCCCTTCCTTCCTTTCATCTTCTCCCTTCTTCTCAACTTTCCTCCTATCCTCTTTTATTATCTCTCTTCCTGTCATTCCCTTCTCTTTTCGTTCTCTGTTTCTTTTCCTTTCCTAATTCTTCCTTCTTTTCTTTTAATTTCCCTTTATTTTCTATTATTAATGCACTGTAAACTCAGAGACTCAGTGCTAGGCTGGCACTTTAACTCTTGAGACACACCTTCAGCTCTGATTCATGCTGGTTATATTTGGAATGGATTCTAGGGAACTTTCCTGCCCATGCTGCTCTGGAGTCACAGTCCAGCAGGTATCAGCTTCCTGAGCAGCTAGGATTAAATGTGTAAGCCACTAGGTCTCAGTCAAAATGTTTTGTATACTTTCAACCACCACTGAAACTTTTGAAGATTGCAAGCCCTTTTGGTTAGGATATAAGACTAACAGAAAAGATATTATCAACAATAATGAAATGAAAATAATGCAGAAGACCAGAAGAATGGCTCAAGTGGATAATTTGTTATAAGTTTAAATTTTACTTAAAGTAAAATACTGAGTACTACCAATAGATAAAATACAAAAAATTAGACTGAAAAAGTTTCATGACAGAGTGTAAGGAGGAAAGGAATCTGGTGGTCAGGACATAGAATTGTCTTCCTTCTCCAGTTGATGAATAAAAGGAAAATCATAGTCAATCCATTCAATGGTCATTTCATGTTGTATATGTTTTAACTTCCTCACCTTGAGTTTCTTAATCAATGAAATGCATTTCCAGTTGCTTCCCATTGAAAAGCAGCGTTGTAGAGAATAAATGGGTCAATTTGGTAGGGATTTCCAAAAGTTTCCAGCCAAAAGAAAATACTCACTAATTATAAGGTATGAAAATTTGGAGGCCACAAAACTGAATTATATAAATTATTCTTTAAATCTCCACCAAGGAGAGCTCCCCTATGACCCAGCAATTCCACTACTTGGCATTTACCCAACCATCCAGAATCTAGGGCATACTAAATCCACTAGCACAACAATGTTCATTGCAGCATTATTCACCATAGCAAAGATATGGAACCAACCTAGATGTCCCTCAGTTGATGAGTGGATCAACAAGTTGTGGTATTTGTACACAATGGAATTCTATGCTGCTGTCAGAAAAAATGACATCGCCCCATTTGTTAGGAAATGGAAAGACTTAGAAAAAATCATATTAAGTGAAGTAAGCCAGACTCAAAGGAACTTAGGCTCAATGGTTTCCCTCATTTGTCATAATCAGTAGAAACCTTGGGCTCTACTAGCAGAGATCTGCAATAGAGCAAAACCTTGATACATAAGGCCATATAGTATGAAGCTAATTGAAAGGACCTCCAGGATATTGAAACAAAAGCCATATAATGAATGATTGGTGTCCTTAATGTACTATGTTATCTCTCCTCTACTTTGCTGTCCCTTGGGTATCTCATATTGTTACAGTACCTCACTTTGTTATCTGATATATTGAATTTATTTGTATTTGGTTATTTGAAATTTGATAGGGAAGGGGGGAAAACAAAGATGCGGGGGGCGGTGGGAGGGTGGGTAAAGGGTACCAAGACATGTGAAAGGGTATCAATGTATGTGAATTAATGCACCTTCTATATGGCAAATATCATGTAACCCTTTTATTAATTACAATAAAAAATATAAAAAAAATCTCCACCAAGGTAAATTTTCTTCTCAGGTTAAAACATTCAACTGCTTCTGGAAGAATTAATAATTTGTGTACACTTTTTGGGGGGAGAGTGAAACCTGATACTTCATCAATATTTAATTCATTAAAATAAAAAAATTATATGTCTCATTGTTACCTATCAATTGGTGTGTATTTACAAAACATAAATACAAACTTAGTTATACTTTAATAAGTTACTACATTGTTAAATCTCCATATGTAACTAACATTTCCACAATTACCGTCTGCTTTATTAAAAAAATAGAAATAGAGCTATCCAGTGCCTCATATTTCTGTTGCCACCTAGCACTTTGCAAAGTGATCATTTTCTAACTATGCAAATGCAATGATAATGACTTTAGTGCTATTCTCTAGACTATTTTCTTTGATTGTGTATGGAACAACTAGAAACAATAGCCACTTTGGAATGAGTTACAATAAATACAATCAGATAATACTTTCAGAAAGGCTGAACATTAATGTGCAAATATTGAATTTATACATGAAAAGAAGTTTTAAATTAGGCCTATGCATAAAATCCTTCTCAACTATAAACATGTTGTACTTTCTGTATAAAAATAGAGAAATATAAAAGAAATGCTAAACTATTTGTTTATCTACTGACTAGATAGAAATATTGTGATTTTGGTTCTGCTTATAGATAAGCAATTTTCAGACCAGATTCAATACTTGCGATGAAGAAACAGCATTTTTAAATTTAAGGTTTTTACTAGGTAGAAATCCAACTAAACTTAGACAATTGAATTATCTAATACTTGTAGATGATGACTGATACTAACATGGGTGTTTTGGTAATATTACTCTATGAATATTTAATAAAGTATTCATATATCATTAAAGTGTAGTGTTGTGGCCCTGGATAGCTTATTATCAGAGCTTATGGTACAATTATCTACACGATGTAGATCATTAAATTGTGATTTCTTTGTAATATATTGAAAATTTTTATTGCACATTACTTTCTTTTACTTAGTGAGATTATAAACTATGTTTTATAAATCAACTTAGACATAAAAGACAGATAAACATGTATGCTTGTTTCAATGAGGGTCTCCAGAACTTGTCTTTCATTCCTTCATCTTGTATATTTTATTTCATCAAACTGTCCTACTTTTTTATAAGACACTTCTTCACTTGCTTTTAATCTATGATATTTTTCTGTTCTCATCACATTTTTAGGCTGTCTCCCACCCCTTATTTTTTTTTTTTGCCAGCCCTGGGCTTGAGCTCAGGGTCTGAGCACTCTCCTTGGACTTTCTCACAGCTAGAGCTCTACCACTTGAGCCTCAGCACCATTTCTGGCTTTTTTCAGGTATGTGGTACCAAGGAATTGAACCCGGGTCTTCATGCATGCCAGGCAAGCACTTCACCACTAGGCCAAACTCCCAGCCCCACCCCCCTTATTTTTGAATTCAATTATAAATAGCCTTGCATTTAATTTATTTGAATACAATAGTATTCAAACAGGCAGTGAATTACAAAAACAACCACATTAGTCACAAACACAATGAATGCATACACAAAACGTAGAACAAAAAGATTCACAGAGAAATACCCTCTTCCAAGTCTTCTTCAGGATTTAATTTATTTATATAAAATTTTACATGTGTAATTACTAAACAGCAAAGTTGTACTTTGGTGTTAAATTTACAAGTGGAAAAAGCTTAAGGAAAAGTGACTATAGACAGATTTTAGATGTTAAGAACATCAACCAAACATTATACAAAAAGGAGTGATTCTGAGGCCACTTAAATGTCAGGACTTAAGATTTTGTCCTGTATTTTTAATTTCATGATAGATGTTTTATCATTGAACATTTCAATGTCATAGATCCTACATAAACAGGCAACCATTAGATAGAGAGACTCCCACCAAAGACTTTTTCCAAATGAATTTTTTTATTATGTTTAACAACAGAAAATATAGATCTTTAAATTGGGGACAGTCCACAAAAATAAGTGCCTGATAGATTACTCAGTGTATGTGTAGTGCTCATTTTTCTCTTTCTACTTATTTATCCTAAATTATTTTACCTCATATTTAAGTTGTGGCTTTATAAAAAGCCACAGAATACCAGATGGCCAGTCCTGTGGTTCATTGAGTTTAAATCCTAGCAGGAAGGTAGATGATTGTTTTTCAAGGTCCTTATCATGCATCAAACAGTCTATTTTACTACAGGGCAAGCTGAAGCTGTCAATAGAACTTTGGCTGAGGATTCTTTATTATTTTAATCTAAGTCATATGCTTATATAATCATATAAATGTTTTGTAAGCACTGATATAATTTTTCTTTCTAGCCACTAGGGAATGGAGATTCATACTAGAAACGAGAATTTATTAGTGGCTCAATAGCCTTCTAATGGAAAGAACAAGTTCATTAAGTTATTTGTATGATTTCTATAGATGTACTTAATTTGGGGGTACACTATGTTTTTGAATATTTACTTTTAAATTAGTTTTTGTCAAAACAAATACAATATCTGAAAATCAAGTCATCGCAGAAGAATATAGCTCAAATTTACACACAATTGTCATAAAAATTAATGCATTGTAGCCTCAAAAATAACTGATTGTTCCTTTTGATTTTAAAGCACTATTGTCAGCAAATTTTTCTTAGAATTACATAGAAAGAGACAGAAGTGAAAATTAACCGTAAGTTAAACACCATAATATAAAAAATCTACTATGTACAAACCATATCTACTTCTTAAATGTGCAAACGTGTAAATTAGTTTATAATAAAGGGAGGGAAAATAAACTGTTGAGGAAGAGATGCAAAGTACTAGCCTACCGTCAGTATTATGCGTGTGACCCTGGGTTAATCCTGAGTATTGCAAAAAAAAAATCTGGGTCATTATTTTCATGATGGAGAAGAAAGAAAGATCTTGATTGGAGGAAGATACAACTCACATATACAGAATTGGAAAAAGAGAGCATAATTGGAATATTGCAAATAAGACTGATGACTTCAGAGGTACTTTCATGTAAAGAATAAACCATGGCCACTCTTTAAACACAAGATACAGTCCAAAGGATAGATAATATTGCTTGCACAAGTGCACTGCTCTCTTTCGCAAAACATTAAAGTTACATTTGAGCAATGATCCTGATCTCTGTAGGGTTTATTTTCCAAATACAAAAGCTCTGTATTTAAAATGAGTTTCATGAAGCCTGGATCTCCATCCATCCATAATGTGCTTTGTTCATAATTCATAGTATATGTAAAAGTTCAGGCACTGAATATATTTCAATTTTGAGAATAGAAATTAGTGGACTTTCAAATGCTGTAGTAAACTTAGGACATGATTTGTCATTAATGGTGTACATTTCTTATTCATCCCAATCATTTTTACTAGATTAATTTGGGTATATTTTTTCCTTTATCTGCCACGACTCAGAAAATCTAATTCTACTTAGAAGCTATATATGTCAATTTCTGGTGCTGTTTTCAGCTCTCATTTTATTTCTCTTTCTGCATTCAAATATACACACAGATATATATATATACTTTCTTATTCTTTATACATATACATATATTCTATAGATATATATTCTTTATTTTATACATATCCCATTTGTAAATAATATACAAGTATTCCAATACAATGACCTCATTTAATCTAATCCCTTTTACCTTCAAAATATTCTAAAATACAGATATATACTCACTTTCTGACAGAAAAACAACTCATAAGTTTTATACTCTTAGAAAACAGGCCAAATCCTTTTCTCCATTATTCCAAATACAACTAAAACAACCTCATCAAGCCCTGATTGTTGATTAAACAGTTTTATTTTGCAGGGAATGGAAAAACAGTGAGTGAAATGTGATACTTATAAACACATGCATGTGGCCTATTTATACTGTAACTTTTTGTATGAGGCATTGAAGTGATCATAGAACTTCATTTCAAAGTGACTCAAGTAATTGTGTGAAGAATATGCTTTCTTCCTTAGTATCAGACTTTTTTCTGCTAAACACTAGAACCTGATATGCTCATCAGGATAATGACATCAAATTGTGCCCATATAGTATTGCTTTAGTAATGATAATTATGGTGGCAAATTCAAAGTCTATACTAAAATATTTCTCTGAAGTAACATTTAAAATATTTAAAATAAATCAAACCACTAATTTTCTAATGTCACGAAGGAATTCTTTTTAATTGTTTTATTGCTTTCATATAACTGTAAAAAGGAGTCTCCATTTAACAAACCAGCTTGAAATGCATCTTGGTAAATGACTTTCCTTTTAACATTCTCATATATCCCTCCCCAACCCTCTCCTTTCCTCACTCAAAATTTTGTAGGATATACAGAGAATGTTTTCACTTACTTTCCACCATTTTCTTCTGTTTATTGATCTATAATTTTTCCTTTCACCCTTTTAAGTACTTTTTTTCCTGGTGTTTTGTTGACTCTTGCCTTTGCCTTTCTACACATTTACATTATTTGGGATCTTTGAAGCTATCATATTTCAGTTAAAACATTACTATATACTTCGATATTACCAAGTCCAATATATTTACTTATAAGTTTGTAAGCTAGTCTAGTTTCCACATGAAAGGCAACATATGCATCCTTTTCCCTTTGGGCCCGGTCTAACTTTACTTAATGTAATGTTTTTCCAGGTCTTTCCATCACTTAATGCACAGCTCATGTGATTTAGATATTCAAGAGTATGGCTGAGTTATTTTATTCTTTTTTGTAAGGCAACTTACTATCCAAGTTCCTTTATCATTTAGAGAATTATAAAAATGCATTATCTTCTTTGGGAGTAGACTGAATCAAAAGAAAGAGAGCAGTTTGTTAGGTCTTGTTAATTGAATGTGAAAATGTGAACAGATTTTTAGCTACCAAAATGTAAGAAATGAATGTCCTGGCCAGCAGACAAAAACTGAACTCTATCACATACTAGTACTTAAAATACCATAATTGTGTATTTTTTGCAATTTAGTTTGCAATTTATTTTTATGTAATGGATTGGTAATGGTCAGGGACATTTTCTTGCCACGGGACATTTGGATAGTTATAACATCGTTACAGGCTTTACACAATTGTAACTATAGCAGATAGTCTGGGGGCTACTAATGATTAATATACAAGAAGCATAGGTATTTGCTCCCTGTAATGTGTCATATGATACTTAAACAATATAAGATTCTTAAAATTTTTCAAAGTAAAAATCAATGTTAATAAATTCTTTAATAAAAAAATTCCAATCTCTCCTTCTCTAACTATTATGTTTCTTGCTGCTAGTGTCTCCTACCCCAGGAAGCTATATGAATACCGTATTAGAAAACAGATTATTTTTATTATATAGAGCATTTACTCGGTAGTTCATTAAAATACTTTTACTAGCATTTTATCAATAATAGATTACTAAGGTAATGTCCGATTGCTGAACATACCATTTCAGCATTAAGTATTCTTTGCATTCTATACATAGAATAAATTGTGTCTCTAATTTTCTAATGCATTTGTAAATGATTCTTGGTGAATGAATTTAACAGTATATAAACTCATTACCCCCTTCCATAACTTAAATCACTACATTTTTGAGAATTTCTGTTGCAATTTAAATATAGAAAAGTATCTGGTTATAGCTTCTAGTCTTTCCATCTTCAAATACTATTATGTTTTTTAATTAGGCTCAGTTGTAAATTATATATATATATATATGTATATCCAGAATTCCTGAACAAGGTTTTCAGCAGGAAATACCACGTTCTGATAAGCAACTTGAATGTTTCTTTTCCCTCAGTAGTTTTCTTCATATTATATTAAGATATAATTTTCCTTCCAAGAAAAAACAAAAACCTGTTGGAAGCCTATCTTCATTGCTGATTTGGATAATGGACATTTATGTTGATTTGTCAGAGGTATCAGTTGCCTCCTTAGCCCATTTGATTAAAAGCCCTCTCAACTATTTCATGTGGGTCAAACAGCACCATTTGTCCATGTGACCGGTATGTTACTAATATCTAAACCTTCTCCCAAATTACCACACACCTGTCAGAAAAAAAATTAATCCCATCAACAGCTCATCACACCTGACCCCTTACCTGATCATTACTTTCCTTTATACCACATGCACATTTTTTACACTTTTATTTTGGGCTATATAATAACATGGCCAAACATTCAAGATTACTAAATACCTATTTTATTCTTTAATTCAATGTTCAACATTTTCTGTTCCAATGCCCAATTTCCAGTTCTGATTCCCAAAGTCCTTCAAATTGGCACACTCACCAAATTGTTGAAGAAGGAATGATAGTCTGTCTTAGATTCAAATGCAGCAACTCTGATGTGTGTGTTAATTTTACACATAGTTTTTTTTTTAATTAATTCTCCTTGGGATATGAACTATATATCTAAATGCTTCATGGGAAGCAGAATATTGTGAAATTTAACAGCTTTCATGGAGTCATAGCATATCCATGTTACTTTTCCAGCCAGCTGCTGTTAATTAGACAGGAGGGTTGTGAGCACTAAGTAGCAAAGGACTCAGGCCACATCAAAGCTCTGTTGGAATAACCATCATGGAAGCCTCTGTTAAAGGAGCCTCTGGCGCAGAAAAGTCAAGTGCTCTGAGTTTACTGCACTTTCATTCCAGATTTGGAGCATGCAGGCATTACGTTCCCCTTTTATAGGAGATCTCTTAGCTGGGCAGCAGGCTGTTCTTTGCCTTTTACGAATACCAGCAGATGGTGTTGATAAAATTTATCCTGCTTGTGAACACCAAAAAACCCCTACACCATACCCTCTATGTTGATGTGGCATTCGTTCCTCCCATTTAATTAAATTATTATTGTTGTGAAGCCTCAAAGAACTCTCAAAAAGCAAAGGTTTCCACAAGGAGAGACTTCATGTAAACTCCAGGAAAAGCAATAAGTGGCTCATTACAAAGTTATCAGCCCCCTGCAAAGTTATAAATTAAAGAATCAGTATGCTATCAAGTGGCAAGAAGCAGACAAAGAAGATATGGACAGAGTACTTTCCTGGTGCTTTGTTGTTGTTTTCTCATTTTTCCTCAACCCTTTGGGGCTAGATAACAAAGATATTTGTGGCAAATGCATTAGCCTTAAGTTTTAGTTAAAAAAGGTTAGTAGGAGATATATTGCAACTTAGAAAATTGGATCATGTGCTCTATGAAGTATGGCTTCAAATCTACTCTAAGCCAGTAAATATTAGCAACACATGAGGAGGACTTTTGAGGCTGGATAGGAAAATCTGTATTTTCTACATGAATTATTGCTTCATTCACGATGATCCTGCTCTATATAATTTGTATTTTTAGCCATCCACTGTGAAAATGTCTCTTAAATCACTGTCCCTAAATGATCTTCCATCCACTCCACTGAGAGACATTAATACCTTCCTTATCAAGGTGTCTTCTGTTCTGCATACACTTTGCCATTAAAGCAATTATCACCCATTATTGTAATGGCTTGATTGCCACACAATCTATCCCACTGGACCAAAGGTTTTTAAAGATAAGAATTGTTCCTTAATCAGCCTTTTGATACTGAGCACATGAAATACTGCTTTTCATAGCACAATGATTTAATAAGTATATTAGAATGAGTAAATGTATTGCTGAGCATTATTCTTAGGAGAAAAGGTGAGCGTGGTTGACTAATTGGAAGCAGACAATTGTTCTAAATGCAGTGTGCCTTTTGGTTGGTTTGTTTGCTTGTTTTTTGGTCTGTCACTGGGCTTGAACTCCAGATCTAGAAACTATTGCTATAGTAGAAGTGATATACAGAGGAGTTGTATATGTATAATTCAGATAAATATTACATTTCTGTTTGAGCAATGCCCTCTCTCTCTCTCTCTCTCTCTCTCTCTCTCTCTCTCTCTCTCTCTCTCTCTCTCTCTCTCTCTCCCTCCCTCCTCCCTCCCTCCCTCCCTCCCCTCCCTCCCTCCCTCCCTCCCCTCTCCTCTCTCTCTCTCTCTCTCTCTCTCTCTCTCTCCCTCCCTCCCTCCCTCCCTCCCTCCCTCCCTCCCTCCCTCCCTCCCTCCCTCTCTCTCTCTCTCTCTCTCTCTCTCTCTCTCTCTCTCTCTCTCTCTCTCTCTCTCTCTCTCTCTCTCTCTCTCTCTCTCCCTTCCTCCCTCCCTCCCTCCCTCTCCCTCTCTCTCTCACTCTCTCTCCCCCCTGCCCAGTCTTTCCTTCTCAACCCCATCTATAAATTTAATGATGTTGGGACTTGAAGGACTGGGAGCTCTCCCTGTGCCTTTCTGAGTTCAAGGCTATCATGCTTTGTCTTGAACATAGCACCACTTCCAGATTCTTCGAATAATTTTCTGGAGATAACAGTCTCACAGGGAATATTCTGCCAGGAATGTCAGATGCTCTGAGCTCAGCCTCCTGAGCAAGAGTCACAGACAAGAGTCACAGACAAGAGTCACAGATGCCTGGGTATTTCATATTAGCCAGTGATTGTCACTGTTTCATTTGTTCACCCTTTGAGTTAAGAAGTTCTAAGCTTTCTGAAAAAAAATAAAAATAAGACTACACATCTTCACAGATAAAACTCCATTTCTCCTCATTATAATAAAAATGTTAAGGAGAGATAGAAATTAATTTTGTGAAGGTATAAAAAGTTCTAGTACAGAGCCAGAGAGAATGGCTCAAATCCAACCTCATCCCAATACCCCATTTGCTTGGAGACATTTTTCCATGGCATTCTCACATTGCAGCACATCTTATGAGATGAAATTCTAGCTGTCCTTCATATCAGAGTATACTCAACAAAACATTTGCTTATCATAGAGCAGAAGAGTATAAATAGTCTCTTCCACAAGTGTAAAGAACAAATTTACATACAAACCTTGTGAAGTATAGATGCTAACTGCCTTCAGAGCAAGGAGAGGAAGGGATGGTTTACCACATATGTTTCAACTTCCCGAATTCAGGAGTAGAGAATTGTAACAGAGACATTGGTAACTTGCAAGTAGAATGAAATTTTAGACTCTCCTATTTCTGATGTGTAGTAGTTGAGAACTCTCTAGCAATTATTTTTAAATATCTGGACTTTGGTTTGTGATCATGAAATTTAAAAGAGATAATGCTTGTAATTTTCTCAGCATATTTCAGTGTTGGCAATGGTAGATAATAAAGGAATCATAGTGATTGCAGAGCAACAATAGCTGTGATAATAATATTAACAGAACCAGCAACGGAAGAATCAGGTACATGTATTAAAAAAACAGTGCAAATATATTTCAGAGATTTTAGGAAGTAGAAGGTATAGGCATTC
This sequence comes from Megascapheus bottae, assembly GCF_031878675.1. Lineage (NCBI taxonomy): Eukaryota > Metazoa > Chordata > Mammalia > Rodentia > Geomyidae > Megascapheus > Megascapheus bottae. The sequence continues at coordinate 48,722,919 of NC_143517.1, forward strand.
TTATTTGATATTTAACAAATGGAATATGTGGGGAGTTTCTCTCACTGAGGAGAGGTAAGTGATACACACTTGGCTGATGTTAATCAGTTGGGATAATTCACATGCTAAGGGAGAAAGCTGGGATGAGAAGCTGCCTGTGTCTAACTTCCATGGTGACTTGCATTCATTTGAAGTCTCCTGTTTGGGAAAAAGCTAGGAATTTATATATCTGCATTTCTTTCATGGTGGAATCATATGAACGTATGTCAAAAGATAAATGAAGTAGCACTCATTTGGGAAGAAAGTCCTGGGGGGAAAAATGGGGATCCTTAGCATTTCAGAGGACTAGTGTTGTCTTTGTATTTAGACATCTTTATGATGTCTATTTTCAGCATTCTGTAATTAAACCTTTATTCACATTGATACATTATTTTTCATGTAGCATAATTACTTTTATGTTTTTAACTGTACTGAAAATACTATTGATATCACAGCTGTAATGCTAGGTTCTCTTAAACAAACCCTCAGAAGACTCAAAGATCTCATAATATTTAAAGAAAGCCCAAGCAATGATAAATACCATTTCTACACATCAGAAATTCCTTGTAGTTTCTTATACAAATATGAAGGCCTCTATGTATACATTGTATATATATAAATATGCTTACAAGATTTATCTTTGTTGAAAGATTGAAGCCTGGCATCACTGTTTTCATATTTCTCTGACACTGTATTCATTACCCAAATAGTTATGAGTAATTATAAAAGCATTCTTCATTTTATCACAAAAATAAATATGCTTACAAATATAGTTATATTTCTTTGTGTCACTGAGAAAATACTGATCTAGGAAGGTGGCTTAGTAGCACAGCCCCTGAGCTCAAACATCAGTACTCCTAAAATAATCATTTTAACATGTTTGCATTTAATATTCATTTATTTTGTCATAGATTAATAGATTAATGCAGTACTTTATGTCAGAAATAATATTATATATACTGCATATATAGTGTCCATATATGCAATATATATACACTAAATACATTACATTTTAGATTCTATTGAAGGATTAAGTGCTGATTGTCCTCAAGTGCATTAGCTGAACACAACAATTACATTTAAAGTTTTAATTAAGTCAATTGAATTAATTTTGTCAGTCATGGAGCTTGAATTTTGGGCCTGGGAGCTATCTCTGAGCTCTTCATCTCAAGGCTAGTGCTTTACCACTCTGAGCCAAAGTGCCATTTCAAGTGTTTTAGTGGTTAATTGTAGATAAGAATCATAATTTTTAGTGTCCAGGCTGGCTTTGAATCATGATTCTGAGATCTCAGCCTCCTGAGTAGCTAGAATTACAGGCTTGAGCCACTGGCACCCAGCGTCACTCGAAATTTTAATCAGTATAAAATACCTCCCAAGACATGAAGAAGGGTATCAATGTTTGTGAATTAATGAACCTTCTGTATGGTTAATATAATGTAACCCTTCTATTAATTACAACAAAAATATATGGAAAAATAAATAAAATACTTACCTCTACAAATGGGAACAGGGAAATCCCATGAGGCAGTATTCACTGAGTTGGCGATGCAGGTCAGCTGAGGATGTCCATCTAGTATGTATCCAGTTACACAGCTGTAGCGGATCTTATCTCCAACATCAAATCTTGTCCCATACAGTACACCTTTAGGTGGAACTCCTGGATTTCCACAGGAGCTACTCTGCAGTTCTATTAAAAAAACAAAAATGAGAAAGTGAGAATCTATGGTCATTTCATATATATTAAAGTGTAAAATGGTAAAAATCTTCTGTGCATGTGAGTATTTTCCTTTGGAGAGAGTCACAAAAGAAATGTCTTCTATTTCAATACCCATTACAGTCAAGTTTGTCAAGAGAAACAATTTTATGGTACAGGTAAACTGTGTCATTATTTGTGTTGGAAAATTTTAGATATTTTGCATCATTCAGTACTCACAGTAAGCTTTGAAATCAGTACTACTTATTATTTCCAGAGAAATAAACTAAGATCAATAGCATCTTAAAGCTTCTTCAAAGTATAATTTTAATGACACCCTAATAAGTAAACCTATTTTCATTACTTTAATCTATGTGCCTCTGATATTTCTAAGTAAACCCTTAGGTATGAGCATTTATTTAGAAAAAAAATAAACATTTGGCTTAAAATTCAAATATAATACAGTGATATTTGATAAATTTGCCCAGGAAAACGTACTTGTTTGTATTTGCATAATAAAAATTATAGTAATAAATACATCTTTAACTAGATCAAAGTGTCAGAGCAGAAAACGTTACTCATTTCCATGTTATTTTCTCATTTGATGCTTCAAAATAAGCAGTAAAGAAGAAGGAAGATGGCGCCCAAACACTAGTACCTAGCATAGCTCTCTCCCACCAAAAAGAGAGAGAGAGAGAGAGAGAGAGAGAGAGAGAGAGAGAGAGAGAGAGAGAGAGAGAGAGAGAGAGTGTAGGGGTGTCCCAGGAGCTAAATCCCCTAAGAATTCAATAACCACGAAATTTATGAGGAACAGAGAACTATATGAACTGGGAAAGCAAAACAAAACCAAAAAAAAGCTCATAACCAATGCACTCAAAGAAAAAGAATGGTGTGGACCCCTCCACCATCCTTCACAGGGGAGCCTCAGTGTTGAAAAAGCAGTCCTGCAATGCCCTGTGCCGGGGGGCCAGGAACTTCAAGATCCTAGCAGGCTGTAGAATCCAGATGTAGAAAACTCACAGAGCCTGGGCCTCTAGACAGCAGCTGAGATGGGAGGGGAGACACACAGACCAGGAACACAGAGTCCCCAGTCAGGCCCAGGATCTGTGAGTAGCCTACCAGAAGGCACCCAGCTGCCTTGGGAATGCAGTGCTGATGGTGAGCTACAAATCTTAACCCAGCCCCCCCACCCCTCCATCGCCAGCCCTCTACCCTAGGCCATAGAGACTGGAGACTGACAGGCGCTAAGACCCTGCATCCCCACAACACTGACTGTTATGGAAAGCATGGGGAAGGTGCCTGGAAGGGAGGAGGTGGGGATGCGAGTAAGTGCAGGCACATGCATGTGGGTCAATACCTGGTAGGGTGCACTGCTGCTGGGAGCCAATGGCAAGCTGGAAACAGTGGGGCTAATTACCTGAGACACAGGCACACAGCCACAATGGCCCAGTGCTTCCACTGGGAATCAGGTGTGCGCTTTGCCCTACTATGGAAAAACAGAAAGAGCAAGGGTAGCAATCCTGAGCCACCACTGGAAACTGGAGGGTATACCCACAAGGGCTGAGCCTTCATTCTGAGAACCAGAACGACCAGCCACCCTGCAGAAATCTCGAAAGCGCACATTTTCAGCTGAGCCCTGCAGTTAGGAACTGAGCAGGCAAACCAGTAACAGTTGTGTCATCTGGCTGACACTCAGGTGTGCAACTGTGCATTATAGTTGGGCCCGCCAGCAAAGGCCTTACACTCTGACACGAAAGTGCACACTTAACTGGGCTCTGCTGCTGGGCATTGGTTGGGCAAGCCAGCAACAGTGGTGTTATCTAGCTAAGACATAGATGTGGGCACAGCCAATAACTGCGTGCCCCCGCTGTGAACCAATGGGACCCAGTGGGTGTGTCAGCACTACCCCGGCACTCCTACTGGGAATTGAGTACATGCTCTGCTATACTGAGGGAAAGCCAAAAGAACAGGTGGGCCCTGTTGCTGGACATCAGGTGTGCAAGATAGCAACAGTTGAGCTATCCAGCTGAGACCTAGCCACACACATGGATGGCAGTTCCCGGCCAGCACTCGGGGCAGGCGGGTGTGCCAGCAACTGCTCTACACTCATACTGGGAATCAGGTGTGTGCTCTGGTAGGGCACACTACCCTACCACGATAACACCAAGGGTGCACAGCAACAAATGAGCCTGTTGCTGGGAACCTGGTAGACAAGCCAGCAACAGTTGCACTATCCAGCTGAATCCCAGGTGTACACACAGACAACTGTGCGCCACTACTCAGAACCAATGGGCATGCCAACAAAGGTGGTGTGGTCTGCTGGAAACCAGCAGTACACTCCTCCAGACTCCAGAAATACCAAAAGTACACATCCACAGCTGGACCCAGCTGCTAGAATACAGCCAGCAAGTCAATAATGACTGTACTATCTGGCTAAGAATCATGCTTATGCACAGATACCCAGAGAAACACCAACCCATGACCAAGCCAAGACCACCACCAGCAGAGAAAACTAATTGCAATAATTGTAAAGCCTTGAAACCTGAATACAGAAGTCACAAAGACAAATCTTGAAATTTATAAATAATCAAGGACTCATGCGAACTCCAAAAGGAGCTAAAAGTGAAGAGATGGGAGATAGGTCACCATTTAAAGACATGCTATTAGTCCTGACCAAGAAAATAAAGAGAATTCCCAAAATAATTCTAGGAACATAAACAGGGAATTGCCAAGGAACTTCTCGATTTTAAAAGAGAAATAGAGACAAAAATAGACAAAGTTTATACTTCTTATTTTGAAAGATGAACACCCTCAGATAGAAAATAAAATATCAGGAACACTATATATTTTTCTCTGTGGCCTACGGAACATTCGCCAACACACAGATTGGAGATTCAACAAATGGGATTACCAAAAAATAAAGTTTCTGTACAGATAAAGACATAACGACTAAAATAGAAAGTCAGTCAACCAATTTGGAAAAGATATTTACCAACAATACACCAAAGGCTTAATATCCAATATCTACAGGGAACTTAAACTGATCCACCAAGCTCAACTGACCAAAAGAATAAAAATAGTGATATCTATATACATAAAGATGTATACAATTTTTATCATAACTTACAGAATATAGTATGAATGAATAAATATGATTATAATAGAATATGTTCTCATTTTTTACATTCTTTCCATTTCTGCATTTAGTTATTTCCTTGCAATATCATTATAATTATATCATTATAATTAAATAACATTGAAATGATCAATTTCAACATTGGGCAAAATATCAGAATACAAAATAATTTGTTGTGTGTGGCATTAAATTTATAAAATTGAAAGATAATTATGTATTAGAATTGTATACAGAATTTAAGCTTATATTTATATACAACAGTCTTTTTGAAACATTAAGGATATTTTGTTTATGTTCATTTACCTATTAATTTTTGATTGCTGGTGAAAGGACAAAACGATCACCAATAAATTTCAAATACTAAATCATTTTAATTGATGAAATATATATTAAGAACAGAATCTACATAGAATAAGATATATTTTACAAATAACATTTTTACTTTGAGTAAAATATATTTCACAAGTAGCATATTTACTGAGTTTAAAACAGAGTAACTATCGAGGTAAATGCATTTTGATAAAATGCATAGCAATTTAATACTTTGTGTATAGTATTCACAAAGGCACCCTCTTAATGAAACTACCACTTTTGGCCTTATAATCAAACTTATCCTCTCATTTCTACCCCTACAAAATAATTAAGGTCAGGACTTCAATTATTATTAGCTTATATATCAAGGAAGAGAGTAGTTTTCAAACCATTTCACTGGAAGTAGCTAGATGGGAAATGAAATGATAGAGAAGAAAGCCCTAAATAGTTTTTCATGCTCAGATTTTGATATTTAAATGAACACATAAATATTATTTAGAATAAAATATGTAAAGTAAAAGCAGAAAACATAGGAAGTAAAGTATGAATGATTAACATGTTCTGACTAAATAGCTGGAAAATGTATACATTGAATAAAAATGGCTAAAAATAGATAAAAATTTCAAACATGTCTGCTCTTCACTTTCAGGAAAGCCCTAATATTACTTGCCCTTGTCTGCCACCGTGTCCAGTATCTTCTACACATCACCCACTGTTGAATGACTGTGCTTAATTAAGATGTTTCTTACTCAGGTTAAGAAAGTCCTCATTCTGTATTCACTGCTCATGGATTCTATTTTTAACTCTTTATCAAGCTTTTGACTTTGAATCCTACTCTAAAGTGTCTGTTTCAGTTTTCAGACTCTGAAAACAAGATACTATGTTAATATATGAAGAATTCTATAATCAGCCATGAAAAGTACTGTTCTACATAGCCACTGCATCTTGATTTTAAAAATGAACACTATTGCATTTAAGATGTTGAAACGACCAAGTAATAAACTGTTTTAGAAAAATTTAACTAACACTAATTTTTAGGTATCATTTCTGTAGCCTTCAAGGGCTGGAATATGAGAGAAGGATGAACTACTTGAACACACACACATTTGTACTACAAATATGTATGGTAAGTAGTGATACATTTAAAACAATATATAAGGCACTCTATTCACAAACAGGTTTAAGCAATACAGTGATGTCTTCATAATTCTTCAAATATACATGTCAATTAGCTTTATAATGCTGTTACTTCAATTTGCTTCTGATACAAATAATTACCTAAAGAGGCATAATTGCTGAATAGATTGTAGTGTTTACTTTCACCAGCAAGTGATATCAGTATATTGATTGAAAGGCTAAGGTGACTATACTGAGACCTTGAAATCTCTACCATGCATAGATTAAAATAAAATTTGAGTAGAGGAGGGACTGTTTTAAAATAGTTACCATTGTATTTTTTCTTAATAGTCAACCATTTTTATGAACCATTTTTATAAAGGAAGGAAACTGCCTATTCACTCCAGTTTTATTTGAATTCTATTACAGGTAACTGTGCTATGAGGCCTTGATCAGAGATAATGGAGAAATGTTTAGAATACATAATTGTGGTGAAGTGAGAGGATCCTTGAAAAATGAATGTCAAGACTACACTCAAAATTTATCTGATATTCAGATGGAATAATGTATATGTTATTTATCTTCTAAATAACAAAAGTATCAGCAAACAATATAAAGACTTTTGGGCAACAGAAACCATGGCAATGTAAATATTTTTGCTATAATGAAACAGGAAGAGAAACATGGAAATACTCATCAAAATATCAAAGTCTAAATGTTTGCCAATAACAATTATGTCATAAGAAATCAGTCATCAGAAACCCTTATGATTCTTGTGACATTCGTAGTGCCATATGATGAGTACCAGTAAAGACAATAGCACTCCTGTGGTAATAATTTCAGAAAGTTAATCTAGGCAAAAGATTATCAACATTCAGTTATGACCACTCCTGCACATTTAAATATTTAATATTTCCTCTTATATCTCACCACAAAAATATATAATTTCCCTATGTTTTAATGAGAAACATTGAGACGTAGGTAGGAGAAAGATGGGCAAACAATTGAGAAAAAAATTCGTAGAGTTGTAATTGAAGACTAGATTTTCTAAATGTCATAGATCAGTTTACTATATGTAATGCTAACTACAAAGTAAAAAGAAGAGAATCGTTCTCCAATTGTTTAATGAATATGTATTTTTGGCAATGTTTTGAGGAAACATTGATTGGCATAATCATGCTGACGGATTTATGGATATGGAAAACTACAAAGTAGTTTAGTAAAAATATTCATAAAAGAATGGATTTCATAATTTTGCATAGACTCATCAATATGAAGTTATGTCTATCATTAAATAGTTATAGGGGATACTATAAACACTTCAGAGTAGAGTCACTGAAAATATTACTGAAACGTATTCTAAGTGTAAATCAAATAGGGATTTTCATGTTTAATCATGGTATATTTGCTATAAGAATTTCCTAATTTAGTATCAATTCAATCATCAAAAGACATTTGTGTTGAGCATCTACTTATAAAAGAACATAAAAGTATTGTAGTGGCTTTAATATGTCCTTGTTTCTGGACATTTAGGTAAATGCCAAGGAGTGGAATTGCTGGGACATAGGTGAGCTCTATGTTTACCTTAGTCTTTTCAGGAATGCCCATATTGCTTTCCAGGTGGCTGAACAAGTTTATACTCCCACAATAGTGTAGTAGCTATCCCTTCTGGCTACTTCTCCTGCCAGCATCTGTTGTTATTAGATTTTTTTTTTGCCAGTCCTAGTTATTGAACTCAGGGCCTGAGCACTGTCCTTGGGCTTTTTCCTCAAGGCTAGCACTCTGCTACTTGAGCCACAGCACCACTTTTGGCTTTTCTATGTATGTGGTATCTAGGAATGGAACAGTGTGCATTCTAGGCAAGCACTCTATTACTAGGCCAAAATCCTGGCCCATTATATTTCTTAATAATGGCCATTCTAACTGGAGTGAGGTGGAATATCTTTGAACCATTATTTACCTTAGCTAAGATATGGAACCAGATGGCCTTCAATAGGAATGGATCTTTTGAATGGATCAAAAGATGTGGTTCTTATACACAATGCAATTTTATGCTGCCATCAGAAAGAATGTCATCACCCCATTTATAAGGAAATGGAAAGACAGGAAAAATCATATTAAGTGAAGTATGCCAGACTCAAAGGAACACAGGCTTCAAGGTTTCTTACATTTGTGATAATTAGTACACATTTAGTACTCTCCTAGGAGAGGATTACAATAGTTCAAAACTATGCATATAAAATCATATAGGAAAAGACTAAATGAAAGGAACTCTAGGATATGGAAACAAGAGCTTTATTTTGTGTGATTGTTGGTCTTAAAGTACTATATTATTTCTCTTCTCTTTTTTTTGCCCTTAGGGTTTATCTCATGTTGTTACTGTATCTGACTTTATTACCTTGTATATTGTATATATGTTTGTTTATTTGAAATAGGAAAGGGAACAAGGGAATGGGGAAAACAAGATGATTGGAAGGGGCGGGGCGGGGGAGAATAGGAACAAAAAAATGAGAAAGGCTATCAATGTGTGAGAAGTAAAACAACTACTACCTGACAAATGTAACTGCAACCCCTCTATACATTATCCCAACAATAAAATTAAAAACAAAAAACAAATGAACTAAAAAAATTCAATGTGAATTAATGCACCTTCTATCTGGACAATATTATGTAACCATTCTATTAATTACAATAAAAAAATCTATGAAAAAAATTCAATGTACATCCTACAAAATGGATAGAAAGGGTGGACTGGGAATGATGGAAGAGAATGTTGAAAGGGGTGATGTCAATCAAGACATACTGTATTCATAAGCTAATTTGATGAATGGCAACTCCTTTGTACAAGTACTTAAAATAATACAAATATTCTTTCCTTAAAGATGAAAAAAGTATATGTATAATTTACATGTTGAATAAGTGAACAATCTATGGAAAATAAATTTCTGCTTCATTGTTATGACTAACTTTGTAATTAAGACTTTTAACTTAGAAACAATTATATTCCTTTAGAACATGATTGTATTGTACCTGTCACCTATCAATAAATGCGATTTGTCTATTAGATCACTTTATTTTGTTATTAAACAAATGTTAGTACTTTAGTAGTACAATTCTATTACACCTGTTGAAATAATACAAGAAATTATGGGTCTTATCTAAATTTTAGTTAGAAAATTTTTGTGCCCAATTTGACAAAACTCCTATAGAGTTGTCATTGATTCATTCATGCATGCAGGCATGCAATTTTTTATTGGTATTGAATATCCAGAACCATAAGAGGCACAGAAATTAAGAGGTATACTTAATATGTTGTAACAAAATGTAAAGAATTAAAACATATTAAAAACATAAAATAAAATGTAAATCCTCAAAGATGGTGTACTTAAGTACAGAATTGTATGCCATTGTTTCATTAGAGATATCTAGTAAAATTCTGTCAACCCATTTAGAAAAAGATGGATTTATACAAATAACCATGTCAAAACAGCTTTTGCTATAAGAAACTCAACTTGTTAGGAACATATTAATAATTGAGTAAACCAAGATTTTTTAAAAAATAATCGAGAACAAAAGCTGACCTTGAAAATTAGAATCAAAAGTTGAAAGGAAAGATAAAGGGCACTTGTGTGCAGAATTGCATAATTATTCCATCAAATAGATGAAGCATGATCCTGCTGAGATCAATTAACAATGCTTTAAAACACTGTAAAGTTATATCTATGAAAGGAAGTAGTTTGTACTTCTTACAGAAAACTAATCTCTGAGTTTTATTTCCCATATGATTAAAAATAATTTAGGGGAACATAATTTCAAAGCAAAGGGAAACGATTGTACCCACTACCTGAGACTTAAAACCACTGAACAACCTAACTCATTTTCTGAAGTGTCAGTGATGTGAATATTCTATATTACAGATATGGCATCAATTCATCTGTACAAGGCATAAATATTGGAGTGTGATAATTCATTGGTGAACTTGGTTGAAAAAATTGTTCATTATGAATGACTTATGAATCCTGTTCCCAGCACTTTTTCTGCATTACATATAAATGCGGTGTGTGTGTGTGTGTGTGTGTGTGTGTGTGTGTGTGTGTGTGTTGTGTGTCTCTCCAGTTGACTATGAGAATCTTGAGAGTAAGTACACACAACTTTGTGCATCAGGAAGTCATCACTTCTTGTTTGAGGAAGTAATGTAGGACTGTCATGCTTGTTATATCATTCAATAGGAAATTATAAGTGATCATCACACAGGGGTTTAAAATATAAAATGTTTAAAAACAAGAATGTAAAACTAGTTTTATAGAACTCTAGTAGATTTTGAATTAAATTTATGTTACTGTGATAGCTGAGTCATATTGGAATGTAGTTTGTATGAGGGAGATTGAATTTTTTTGGCATTCATTTTCTTTCTTTTTCTGTAAAAATTTGTTCAATTTCTATAATATATTTTCTCTTTCTCTCTCTCTCTCTCTCTCTCTCTCTCTCTCTCTCTCTCTCTCACACACACACACACACACACACACATACACACACACACAGAGTAACTTTTGTGGGGGGGAAAGGGGTCATGGGGCTTGAAATCTAGGCATGGGCACTGTCCCTGAGCTCATCCACATTTTCGTTATATTAACATAACTTCTTATGGATATGATTATGTCCTGGTCTTCACTAGGAGCCTATAGAGGGAGAAAATAGGAAGACACATTTGCCATCTAGTTACATGGAATATAGGTGTCAAAATAGTACCAAAGTCAAAGAAGTAACATAGAAGACAGACATATTAGCAGATAAAAGTGTTTTAAAATTTCTAAAAATGAATAATGCTGCATCTGGTGCAGGGTGGCATTTAATAGCTTGATTCAGATGAACAGAAATATGTGAATAGACTCTGCTTCCCCTATGACAGAATTGGGACAAGGATCTGAATTACACTTCAGATCAAAGCAATTTGATTCTTTAAAAAGATGTGTTAAGCTGATCCTGGGTAATATAATGAATTACATAATAATCAAAAATGAGAAATCAGAGATGCCACTGTTTTATAACAATAAATATCTCAGCAAATAATTATTGAAGCCTGTAGCAAGACTGCCAATCAGGTCTGACAAAAATGACACCATATCAATCTTGTTGGAAATTATAAATCCTTCAAATGATAAGATAAACATCATGTTCTAATAATCAGTTGAACCTAAACATTTATAAAAAGTACTTGCTTTATTATATATTTATACCAAAGGAATATTATTGTGTGAAATTATTTCAATGGAATTTTAGTTGAAGAGTGAAGGTTCAAATAAATTCCAGGCATAAGACTTACACAAAGGGACATTTAAGAAGTGATCAAGGGTAGATCAAATCAGGTTCATCATAAAGAACAGAATCCATAAGAGGAAAAAGGGATAAATATCAGAAAATATTTACAATAGCAAACATTATAGAGGTTAAAACAATAATAATCTTAGTGTCAAGTTCTTCTGTTTTGCTCCAGAACAAAATAAATGATCAAAATAAATGATCAGTAACTTATGTGTGACTTTTATTGGTCTGGGTGACGATGGAGAGGACAGAGGTAATCATACACCCAGCGTTGTTGCTGTGCTGTCATTTTCTTTTTTGTATATTTTTATTGTAATTATTAGAAGGGTTACATGATATTTGCCAGATATATGGTGCATTAATTCCCATACATTGATACCCCATTTCCCTCCTCCATTACCTATCCAATTTCAAATAACCAAATACAAATATATCTGATATATCAGGTAACAGAGTGAGATACTGTAACAATATGAGATAACCAAGGGACAGCAATCCCTCATCTCTTTTGCTGTGCTGTCATTTTCTGGGTAAATCCTTTCCCAGAGAAAGGTAGCTTTCTGTGAATTTGGGGTTCTAAGTTGATATTGGGAAAAGTAGATTTTACTTCTCCTCATTGTTGACACAGCCCTTTTATGGTAAGACTCCACAGTGTTTTAGCAATAGAATAGAGCTCCCATTTCAATTTTTCTAGGAGATGCATGGAATGCTGTTTTGTTAATTTTGCTTTTTTTCTTTATTAGTTAAAAAGGAACTTTATTTCAATTCTCTTATTACTGTGCTTATTTAACTTTCATTTTTAGGTGCTCTCTTTGTTATAATTGCATACTATTATTTGGATAATGTACAGAGGGGTTACAGTTATATTCATGAGGTAATGGGTACAATACTTCTCGAACTTCTCATGTTTCTGTACTCCCTTCCCCCCCCCATTTTATACCCCTTTCTCTCTCCCCATCCACTCCGAATCATCTTGGTTTCCCCTTCCCTTCCCTATTTCAAATAAACAAATAAGTGTATATACAATATACCAATCAACAAAGTCAGATACAGTAACCACACGAGATTAAACGTAAGTGGAAAAAATGAGAAAAGAAATAACTTCACATAGTACATTAAGAACAATAATCAAAAAGATAATCATCTTGTTTCCATAACTTAGAGTTCATTTTCTTTAGTCTTTTCCTGTATGACCATTGAATCTCTCAAAAACAAATCCCCAAAGAAACAACCATCCCATTAAAAAGTGGGCTAAAGACTTAAAGAGACTTCTCTGAAGAAGAAATAAGAATAGGCTATGCACACATGAGGAAATGTTCTACATTTCTGGCCACAAAAGAAATGCAAATCAAGACAACTTTGAGATTCCACTTCACTCTAGTTAGAATGTCCATTGTCAAGACATCTAATAACAACAGATGGTGGTGAGAATTTGGTTAAAAGGGAACGTTAATACATTTGTTGATTGGAGTGGAAATTTGTTCAACCACTCTAGAAAGCAGTATGGTAATTCCTCAAAAGATTAAACATAGAGCTCTCCTATGACCCAGTAATCCCACTCATTGGCATTTACCCAAATGTCTAGAAACAAGGTCATACTAAAACTATTAGCACAACGATGTTCATTGCAGCATTATTTACCACAGCTAAGATATGGAAGCAACCCAGATGCCCCCCAGTAGATGAGTGGATCAAGAAGGTGTGGTACTTATACATCATGGAATTCTATTCTGCAAACAGAAAAAATGACATCGTAACCATTCATATGAAAATGGAAAGACTTGGAAAGAATCATATTAAGCGAAGTAAGCCAGAACCAAAGAATATAAGCTCCATGGCTTCCCTCATTTGTAATAATTAGTACACTTCCTGTATTCTCCTAGAAGAGGATCACAATATCTTCATTTTCTGTTTTTTTTTAATGTTTCCCGGAAGTGTTTTATTTATTTTTCTTCACCAAGAGAAACTGTGTATGCCTACTGATCAGAGAAACTTAGTAGAACACAAAAGGTTAAAGTAAATTATGCTTTGTATAAAGCCAAGAGAGGATGATCTAATGGTTGAGGTCAGGTGGATGAATAGACTCTGTGGGACCAGAGATTATAAAAGGTCCCATGCTCTGTCAAACAGTGGTTGTTACCTCCTTTGTCTTGTCTCCTCTCTTATTTCATTAATGTTTGTTTCTTCCTTGTCCACATTTCCAGTAGAAAAAATAATACTGTGGTTATAAGAGAATAAACTATCATCTGGAGTGCACAGTTCTAGAGTGCATTGCTAACACATGCTAAATCCTTTGAAAACAGCTCTGAGGCCTGAAAGATCCAAGAGTTTTGTGGATGTATCATGAAATATGTTTGGTTAACACTCTCTCAAACAACTTCTTTTTTGAAAATGTTTCATTTGTTAACAGTTACTTTCATGTAACTTCGATAATAGTTCTCACAAGCTATAATCTTCTCTATATCCTTCATTTTCTTACTAATTGAAAAGGCTTTGAGTTGATCCAAAATAATGAACTTGAACAGGTATGCTACATGGCTTATCTGATTTTTAGGTTTTAGGAAGGTTTGCATTCTTCCTCCAAAAAACTTAGTTGCAATAAGAGGACTATTATCCTAAGGTCATCACTGGAATTAAATTTAACTAATCTCTGTTCCCTCATTCCTATTGGACTAGAGAAAAAAAGTCACCTCAAGATAAAACTCGAAGGATCAAGCAGTCATCACAAGAGGAAATCAACATACAACTTTCACATAGAAACCAAATTCCAGAATCTGCAAGAAAAATGCATTTTTGTTTCACAGGAGTGTATATCAGTGATTGGACAGTGATTCACATCTTGTAAGAACCTCAGAAATGTAGTTTTGATGTAGCTTCCTACTAGTTTCAAATATAAGAGTGTAGTAGAAAATGATAAAATTAAGCAGTAAACTGAACAGAACTTATATAATAGAGTTCCCTCTCCTTTATTCTGTTCAGTTTACTGCTTAATTTTCCAAAACAGAACTACACATTCACTCCAAATCTGATCACATTAGGGATGTCTCATATCCCATTTGATGAAAAAAATTTTCTATAATCACACCTCTTTGTGCGTGCCTATTCACATATATTGCTTTAATCAAATATCAGTTGCCCTTGCTCCAATATATTACGTGGGGTCTTGCTTCCCCATTTTGGAATCCATCATTTACTTCACCATTTTGGAATCTTCATCCTTCTTTCTATCCAGATCTCCTAGCTTTTGAGATCTGAAAGAATGTCTTTTTTCCAAGAAGTTTTTCCATATTGTCTACTTATGCTTGTGGAAGTATCTTAAAGAATTGGGAAAAACAGAGAAATATGAGAAGTCCCACATTAAAGTCTCTTTTGGACATCAATGTCTCCGAAATCTTAATGCCATTGAGAAGTGCAGTATCAGACCACAATCTTTTCAAGAGCAGCAATAATTGGGAAGTCGAAGCAGAGACATAGTAATTACATAAGAATTTCCCAGATGACAAGTAATACAATGAATCTTGTTGACTTTACTCTTCTAGAATAACATTCAATATTAGCTCCTTACTGGGACAGTTCTGTAAGTGTAGAATAAATTTAGAAACAAGAAATATATCTTTCCAATTGTTTTATATTCTTACCATCAACCCTGCCATTAGAAAATGAAACACAATGGGAAAATGTCCACTAATGAGATCAAATAAAAGTGCTTTGAATCCTATCTCCATCATTTAGCATGATCAACAAGGCATTTTATTTTTTGATTTTATTTTGCATATCATCATTCTCTCCAAGACTTACTTTTGTAATGCAAGTAAAGTGATAAGAACATACCCATGATTTTCCTGGTGAATTCCTGATAATCATTCATACTAGTGTTCATTTTATGTTGTTTGTGTCATACTGAGAAGATGGCCAATCATACAGGGGCTCATTTTCCATTCACAGGTATTACCATAAAATTTTTGGCCCCAAATTTCAATCCACTCAAACCATATCGCATTTAATAATGCAAAGGCTTTTTAGTAACATGTTTGCATTATTATTCACATAACTAATCTTCACTGTGATTTTAACATTTAGTATATATTTAGCTTTTTAAAACAATACCTTCTCATCATGCTGACTAGTTTTGTTACTGGTTATAGCTTACAGTATATTATAATGGGTATTGATTCACCAAAACTTTGAAAAGTAATTGAATCTAATTATGAAAATTATCTCTGTTCAATAGCTTTCACTAGATGACTCCCACATGTTATACTGTCAGACTGCATACAATTTTCCCTAATGTGACCTACCCAATTGCATTTCAGGCTTCATTCAATGAGCAAGCACATTTCTGATTAAAATTAATAAAGGCTATGCATGGATTGAGTGAGGACTGCAGTTATTAGGACCGTAATATGAATATAAGAGAATTAAGTATCCTTGGACCCTCTTACTTTAATTAAGCACCCAAATGCTTTTAATCAAGCATATAATTAAAATTTAGAGGAAGTGTATTGTGTGCTAATTGCCATTGATTATTAATAATATGCTTATTTATGCATGTAAACCCTATAATACCATATATCGCCACATGGTATCTGAATGACAATAACAGAGTTCTACATAATGAAACTATTAATGAAATGGAATTTTGCAAGAAATGTTAAGCAAGAAAATAGCTCTGCTTTCTATTTTTTCCTTTTGAAAAGTAGAACAAGTCAAATTAATTTATGTAGGAAAAAATAATTGTCATATTTTACTTTCTTTCCCAATCACATTTTTAGGATAATATGTAGGCTGTTAATAGTTTATTGATATCTAAGGATTTCACATTGAGCCAAAACAATTCATTCAGTCATTATTTAAAATGATGTATATTCTGGCAATAATGATGTACATTCTTTTATTTGGTTATAATTAATATTTAAAAATAAATTTCATCCTATTCTATAGCATTCTGATGCTCTCAATCCCTAAGTATTCCTGTCTTCCTTGCTTTTACATAGTATTCTGCAACACAGATTGTTTACTAAATGTCTATGGTATCACAAATGCAGATGTCATAGAATAAATTGTAGATAAAAGAGTAAACAGGCAGTGCATGATGGCTCACTCCTGTAATCCTAGCTACTCAGGAGGCTAAGATCTGAGGATGGTAATTCAAAGCCTGCCTGGGCATTAAAGTCTGTGAGACTAATCTCCATTTAACCACTAGAAAACTGAAGGTAACAGTGTGGCACAAGTGGTAGAGCATTAACCTTGAGCTGAAGACCTTATGGATGACGCCAGGCCCAGAGGTCAAGCCCCACAACAACAAAAGAAAAATGGAGTAAACAAGACATACTTCCTTATGGAATCTGTTTTCATACTAAACATGTGCTCTATCATTACAATACACATCTGATCCTCATAGGGTTTTTGAACTAAATTTGTGAGTATGGAGTGTGGAGTGGACACAGACAATAAAAATAACAAAGTATATGTACTAAATTATTAGTCAACAATAAGGGTCATGGAAAGACACTAAAATAAGAAAATAGGATATCTGATCATCCATCCCAAGAACAGGAAACTGTGAACCAAATACCTTTTAACACAGAATGCCTTCAGTATTTATGGGATAATAATTCTTCTTTGAAGTAAGGTGGGCTTTTACAAGAAAAATATTCACATTCTGATCTTCTCAGTCTGAAATTGATCACTAGTTTACAATGTTGCCTCTACTAGGAGCATACCTAGATATGCGATTTAAACTTCCTCAATGAAATTATTTTTTGCTATATCCCATAGTACACACCTCTATATTATAAAGAAATACCAACTTTCTGAACATAGGTGTTTAATATGTTCTATATCTATTCATTCACAGATAGATACTTAGCTAGTTGGTATATCTTAACTATGTGTAAACAATACTATAGTGATTTAGTGTCCAAATATTCTTTTTATGTCTTGATTCCATATCCTTTGTATAAAAACATGAGTAGTATAATCAAATTCTATGGTAGGTACAATTTTAGGTATTCTTGAATTTTTTCTGTATCATTTTTAATGACTCTCAAATTTATAATCACTTCAAAAACATTATGAAATAAACAGTATATTTCCATTTAACATTCTAGGTATTTTTTGACCTTTTCAGTAAAGAGGTTTTTTATTTTCTGTTTCAGAAAATTTACTTGATGGTTTCAGGCAGCTTATATTCTTAATTTTATCAATGATTTCCTTTATTTATAGCTATTATTGGAAAGCTTTCTTCACTGGTATTCAAGCCATAACTGTTACTGCCACTGCTTTTATTTCTGTTATCTACAACTGACCTTCATTCGTTCTTATAGAACTTTTCTTCAGTGTCAGTATCAAACAAATATACTGAAGCATTAAAAAACATAAATTTTAATTTTAAGAACATTTTATCTTATTTCTTCGGCAATACCATCTTTCTATTTTATAACCTCTGAAATATTTTTCTGCTAGCTTTGTGTTCATTTTTAAATATTCTTCTTTGTGTTATTTTTTGTTTTCTTGAAATTATTCTGTTTGTTTTCGACTTTATCTTCCTTCCTAGAAACTTGTTCATCAGTAAAATAATATTTGTTTGCTGTTTAAAAGTACAGTAGTTAAATAAGCTCAATAGGTACTCTCACTACCTGGGTAGCTTTGGGCACATTTACTCTTTACTGTGAGGTGATTGTCTTGATTGCTTTGCTGAGAGACTCATTATAACAGCAGGTTTTCCCTACTGAACTACTAAAGTTCTGCATAAAGAATTCTCAATAATCACCTTGGCAAACACATCACCACCCTACAGCAGACAGTGGTGAATAATATATGTACAGAATATATCAGTATCTGTAACAGTTCATCTAGATGATTATCATAATATACTTGTTTTAAAGTTTATCTGACATCCATCATGCAAAGATTGTTATATCCCCTTTAGAGACTAAATCGCAAATATTCAGCAGGGCTAGGAAAAGGGAAATTGCCTAGCTGCAGTGTTTGTGGTTTTACTTATTGCTTCTTAATTGGATTCTCAAGCAATTTTCCTGTTTGAAGCATGACCTTCACTGCCTATTTTTTAGAAGGTTGTGGTTTCACCAAATCATGAGATTTCTGGGAATTCTAAAGTATAAATTGAATTGTTTCTTTTTTTGTCACTGAAACACTCAATGTTCAATGATTTGATGACTTCTAAATTTCTTACCACTTGTTAATCTGATTATTAGCATCAGTAATATTGTCTCTTGATTTTTATATTCCGCCATTATGTGTCATGTTTGTATTATTTAAAAATCTGCTTTACAAGAGACAGAAAAATGTTTATCTTTACATTATATATCTTTACATTTATCCTTACATTATGTATCTGATATATATTTCCTCAAAATTAAATAAAATATAAACTGGATATGACTTGTTAGATATACTGTACATAAATTGGAATACAGGTGATTAACAACCCTATGCAATATATCCATAAGAATTTTTTCTTACAACATATAATGTATAACAATGTTTAAAAATAAATATGAATATTTATAATAATACATAATTTTATGGAGGCTTTGGAATCATTAATTATCAAACATATATATCTGTAATATATCACATTCATACTTATTTAAATTGAACGGAGCATATGGTCTACTTCACTTTACTAAGTTGTACTACATAAAGCACCAGGAATAACTACTTAGAGTGGAGTATGTGTTGCTTTCAGCAGGTTTAAATTAAAATAGCATTACATCAAAAGCTATCTATGTAAAAAAAAAAGAAACCAACCACAACAAAACATATTGCTTAAAATTAATTTAAAAATTGTGGTTTGGATTTAAATTATTATCTAGTGGGTCATTTGTAACTGGACACTGGTAGCCACATCTGTAATCCTATTGATTTACTACATTCTATCATACTATAATTTTGTATTACCAAGGAGATCAAATACTCAGGTAATTTTATAAAGTATTTAGCAACATATAATTATCAAGAATGATAAGATGAATTTGCATTTTAATCAGCATGATCAGTTGTTACAACTGTCTGCAGAAGATATTGATACACTCTTAGCACATGTCTAACAAATGAGTTAATGAGCTTAAAAAAGAAAAGCAGGGAGCAAGAAAGGACAGTGAAGTAATTTTATAAAATACTCTAATGGTGGATAATATCACTGTGTATTTGTCAAAATCTATAACATTTGAAATAGTAGCAATGAACTCTAATGTAAACTATCAACTTTGTAAGCAACTATACAGGCTCATTGACAGTAATAGATGTACCATTGTAAACTAGGTTGCTGATAGAATGTCTGTGAGGTGATACAGAATAGTAATGGATGGGAACTCATTCCACTGCACACAAATTCTACAAAGCTTGCAACTTCATCTGATTGAGTGAAGAAATTTACCAATAAATAGACTTCATTAAATCATATGCACAGTATAACATTAAATTATCTTCCATCTTCACTTAATGCTATTCTCTTCCAACTATCTCCGTTGCTGTAATCCTTTCCACTTAATTTCAAGTCATTTTATTTCTACTTCACTGATGTGAAGACATCAATGACATTTAAATATTAGTCTTGTATTATCTTTTATATTCTCTTCATAAAAGGAAGTTAATGAGTTATTTTTTCTGTCTTTCTCATAAGAAACACTCATTATGATAAATTATTTGTTACTCTGCCTTTCCTTTCCTCCACTTCAAGAACCTTTATATTCGTGTGCGTGTGTGTGTGTGTGTGTGTGTGTGTGTGTGTGTGTGTGTGTGTGTTTTAAGCTTCAGATACTTGCTAAAGACTTTTGTACTTTAGGATGAAACATGATTTTGAAGTGTCTGGAACACAAGGAGACTATTGAAATAGCTCATTTAAACACCGTAGTCTTATAAATCACAGAGAAAGTGCTTTGGAACTGAGCCCTAAATGAAATTTGTGTAAAATTGTCTCCTTTGAAGACTATGATTTTCTTTACTGAGTAGGACTGTCAGACAAATCAAGTTTAAATGGAATTTTGGTTTAATAATAAATGACTATTTATTATAACAAATTATTTTATATGCTGTCAATGGTGTGGTTTAAGAACTCAGTTTAAATTGGCAAAAGTGGAAGGTTCTATAATGCACTGTGGACTGAGTTTCTGGTTATAACAATGAGAGAGGATTTAAAGATAAATGTATATAATAAGATATTTTTAATATGTACACTTTTGCTCAATGTGAAGTATTTGACAACAAATCTATATCTATAGCTATTTATTGTGCCTGTGATGGGGATTGTGTTCTGTTGTCCACTCTGATCACAAACTTCTGGATTTCAGTAATTCTGACCCAATACCACAGTGAAGCTGGAACTATAGATGGGCACTTGGTTCCCTAGCCATTGATAATTATCAACTTTTATTTCTTTACATCCCATGCTGATGTTTGATAACAATTATAAGGAAGTATATTATCTTCTCCCCAAAACGAACCTAGCATGTGACAAGAATAGAGTTCACATGATGATGTTCAAAAAAGACTCAAAATATGACGATATATTGTGGTTAGATTTTAAGGTACTTGCATATATCAGTCTTCAATTTAGATTTTAATTCTCAATTGTGGTATGCATGGAACATTTTCACAAAAATTAAATGGCAGCCAGGATTTAGCTTTTAGAATTCATTTATTGTCAATATCATAGTTATTCTGCAATACAATATTTTCTTACTGACTCTTTTGTTTTCTTCAAAGAACTTCAGAATCATTTCCATTTCCAGTGTTTCATAATTAGATAAGTTTGCCTTTTATTATTATCTTTAGTAAGTTATGTAAACAAATTGATATTTAACAAAGCAGTTTATGAATTCAATGTATCTTGATCAATGCTACCCTTTCAAAATTCTTATCTATCCCTCCCCTAACAACCCCTTCTATCCCTCTTCTTAATTTTGTGTGGCATACATTAGATTCTTGTCTGTATTTGCCCCCTCTGACCTTCATGCCTCTTCCCATCTACCTTAACACACCCCTTTTGAATACTGGATTCCTGATTCATGGTGTTTTATTTTGCTGAACTTATTTTTGGCTTTCTGAGAAATTTCACAATTTAAAATCTTCCTTGAATATACTATTATTCAGCTAAGACACATGTATATACTTGCACACCACTAAACATCTTTTCTCATAAATTTAGAAGGTAAATGTAGCTTCCTCATATAAGGAAAACATGGATCCTTTGTTTATCTGGCCTGACTTATTTCAATTAATAAAAGGCTTTCCAAGTTTTCTTGAATTTCTTTACAAATGATACAATATTAATCTAATACATGAGTAAAATTCTACTGTATATATATATACCAATTTTCTTAATCCATTTGTCTATTGAGGGACATCCGGGCTGATTCCATATCTTGACTATAGTGAATAGTACTTCAGGCAGCATGGTGGTTACTGGTGGTTTCATTGCATCTTCATTTTTAATCTTTTAGCTAAATGTTCAGTGGAATTGCTGGATCATTGGAAAGTTACATGTTTTGTTTTTTTTTTAATTTAGGAACTAAAGAATCAGTTTGTATTCCTACTAGTGGTGTATTAGTGTTCCTTTTCTCTGCATGCTTGACAGCACTTGCCCAACTTAATTCAACAAAGAATAACACCACCAACAACAACAAATCCTATACTACAACCAAACAAGATTTGTTCCAAAGTTGCAAAGCTGGTTCAATGTATGTAAATCAAGAAATGCAATACAGCACATCAGAAGTAAGGTCAAAAATCATATTACCATATCAATGGATTCATATAAAAGCTTCTAACAAGATCCGATACCCTTCATCCGAAAACCTCTGGAGAAGTTAAGAATACATGGAACACATTCCTCAATATAATAAAGGATATATATATATATATATCTAAAACCATGCATTCTAAAATCAGGAATGTGATAAGGATATCCTCTCCCTCCAGTCTTCTCCAAAATAGTACCGGAATTACTAAGAAGCACAATAAAGCAAAAAGAAATAAAATTGGCTTTTGTCCAGTTGACAAAAAGGACCCTGTACCCAAAGGTACCCAACCCAAACTCTTCCTCCAAGCTACTAAAACTGCTCCCAAACTGAAGTAGAAAGGTGAAAAATCAATCTACAAATTATAGCAGCATTTCCATATGCCAACAAAAAGATTAAGTTTGAAGTCAGGAGAGCAATTCCATTTATAATCTTAAAAACATAAAATACTTGGGAATTAACCAAAGACATAAAGGACTACTGTAATGTAAGCTTTAAAATGTTAAAGAAAAAAATTGAAGACTTAAGGAAATCGAAAGATCTTCCATACTTGTTAATGGAAAGAGAAAAATATCCTGAAAATGGTAATACTTCCCAAGCCATTTACAAATTTAATGAATATCCATCAAAATACTGGCATTCATTCTTTAATGAGATAGAAAAAGCTTCTAAAATTCATATGGAACAACAAAAGATGTCAAATAGCAAAAATCAATCCTAAGCAAGTAGAATTGTGCTAGAAGAATAACAATCTCAAATTTCAGACTTGATTATCAAGGTGAAAACACCTTGGTACTTGCACACAAAAAAAAAGAAAGAAAAAAGAAAAAAAGGAAGAAAAAAAACAGACCTGAAGGCAAATGGAAAAGAATGGAAGATCTATAAGCAAACCCACAGAACTACACCCAGTTAATATCTGAGAAAAAGCCAAATTCATACTGGAGGAAAGACAGCTTCTTTGTACTTTGTAAAGTTATTTTTTCACTGTTGTATTTTGTCTTTGTTTTGTTTTTTTGTCCCTTGGGGTTTATCCCCTATTGTTGCTGTATCTGACTTTGTTACCTAGAGTATTGTATATACATTTATTTGTTTATTTGCATTAGGGGCAAACAAGATGATGAAACAAAGAACAAAGGTGAACCAACATAATAGCAATATCACAAGACAATATGATGGAAATAATCTTTATAACTTAGGAGGGATGGGGAGAAAAAGGGTGGGAGAAAAACAGGGGAAGGATAACAATGTTCAAGAAGTAATGCTTGTACTATCTTACAAATGTAACTGTAATCCTTGCATACATCACCTAGACAATAAAATTGAAAATAAAATAAATGGTGGCAGAAAAACTGGATGTTCACATGCAGAAACATGTCTGTAGATCCTCATATATAACCTCATACTACGATCAAGTCAAAATATTCAGACATCAATATAAAACCTGAAACCATGAAAAATATTACTGGAAAAATTAGGGAAAATTAGGACTCGGGCACAGGTAGAAACTCTCTGAGTAAACATTCCAAAACATTTCAAAAAAATTGATAAATGGAATTATTCAAATTTAAAAGTTTCCACATGGTTAAAAATATAATCAAAAGCAAAAAAATAGCCTGGAAGAAGACTTTCCTATCACATATCAGACAATGACTTCATATTCCTAATATATATAACTCAAAAAATTAAAAACTCAGAAAACAAGCAACCCATTTAATAAATAGGCTAATGAGCTGGAGTGTCTCCTCAGAAAAAGTAAAAATGATTTCTGGCCATAAAGGAAATTTAGTCACTGAGAATATAGTTTCATCCATTTTCTTACAGTTATGCCCATACTTTATATAATTCCAGAAATCATTATGTAGTTAGTTATCAAAGATTAACTAAAACTGGAAATACCAAATTGCACAATTATGATCATAGATTAATTCAACCACTCTTGTAGATGTATCAGATTGGCTTCATTTATACATTACATAAAGTCTAAACTAAAATACAAATTTGGTGGGGGCTGTTGGGTTTTTTAAATTTTTGTCTATTTTCTTTTTTTTTTTTTTTTTTTTTTTGCCAGTCCTGGGCATAAGCTCAAGGCCTGAGCACTGTCCTTGGATTTTTTTCTCTCAAGGACAGAACTCTACCACTTGAGCCTCAGCACCACTTCTGGCTTTTTCTAAGTATGTGGTACCAAGGAATCGAACCCGGGTCTTTGTGCATGCTAGGCAAGCACTCTACCACTAGGCCAAACTCCTGGCCCTGTCTACTTTCTTTAAAATTTACTTTTAGTGTCAAGATCATGTACAGAGGGGTTACAGTTAAATGCATAAAATATTGAGTATATTTCTTGTCTTTATGTTTATTAAAGATAATGTTTTACTAAGTAACCCATAATTTACAAAACCTACAATGTTTTCCTAATCTACAGGCATAAAATAGAATTTTTTGTAAAAGCCTCAATATATCAGCAGGCATACATTGCTAAACCTCTCAACTTCACTGCTAATTAGCATGGAAATTGTATAATTGTACTATATATATATATTTGACTTTTGGTATCTAATAATAAATTCTATATAAAACCTCATGGTAGAAAATTTGATTTTTATATTTTCCTATCCAAGACATTTTGTGAATACATTGAATAAACTATCTAACATTTAATAAATAATGTAAATGGACATAGTAGAATTTTTGAGCATACTATTCTAATTTTGAGAAAAGGTACAGCATAAAATATATTTCAAATCTATTGATTGTCAAACTGCAAAACTAATATGCCACATGTTTTGCTACAAAATCAGAGCCACAAAGCTGGGGAAAATGTAATGTGAAGCAAAACAAAGCTCAATTGATGGTTCTTTGCAAAATTCTAAGTTTACTGGAATCTCGCCAAACCTAACATTTGACATCATTCTGTTGCTATAAACCAGAGTTAGTAGAAAGCAACTTTCCACTGCATAATCGCTTCTGTTTTTGCTTAAAATTAATTGCACATGTGGTTAATTATATAGCAGCTCTGGAAAGTGATTATATAAAATGTTATTTCTTCCTGGACTTGCTCAGATCTCTCAAATTATAGTTCTCCAACTGTGAAAGCAACAATGAATTTTAATACAGGGGAAAGTTTGCAAATTATTGTTGCCAGGCTTCTGCTTCCTTATATATTGAATGAAATTGTTTCATTTGTACAAAGCGACTAGCATTACCTCTCCAGGCCCCCAGAGGTCACTCTGATGTGAATCCTACATGTTGGAAATTCTAACTTAACAAGACATTCCAGTGGTACTATTTCCATTGTTTTTAAAGAATAGTATATTTGGTTAGAACTTCTTAAGTCTGTATAATTTTGTTTTCATTCTCAAAAACTTATGTAATTTTGATAAAGACTGAGTTAGGCATCTGTGGCACATGCCTGTAATCTCAGCTACTGGAGATGCAGACGTTGGGAGTATTTTATTACAATATCAAGGACAGTTGCCAGGAGACCCTATCTGTAAAGCCCATTATAAAGCAATAGCCTAGGGCCTCCTCTCAAATGAAGAGGGATAAGGTCCTGAGTTTAATTCTCTGTAACAGAAACACACATACAGATAAATACACAGATTGACTTTTACTCATTTATTTTTACCTCACACTGCCATATCTTGATGAATTCAATTTGAAAAAAAACCTGAGAAAGAATAATGATTTGGCAACTATTTATAGGTTTCTGCTAACAAGCAAAATGGAGGTTGAATATATAATTCCATAATGAATCTAAAGTAAAAGAGTACTTGAATCAATATACTTTTCAACTGAACAATTATACAAGTGTCTGGCATTTTGGTAAAACCACATTAAATTACAGCAATCTCTAGAATTACAGGAGCTTAATTTCTCATTTGTGAATATATTTTAGAATTGTTTTACTCAATGTATATAATTTATTCTCAAAGATTTCTACTTTCTTATTTATACAAATGAGCCCTGCACTATATAGACCCAATATTTAAATTTTTAGTTATTTTTATCTTAATGAAAAACTGACAAAAGCATAAGAAAGGGTATCAATGTGTGAGAAGCATTGCACCTATCTGTTAAATGTCACTGTAGCCCCTCTATTCATTAACCTGACAATAAAAAATAAAATCTAAAAAAGACTAAAATTTTGTAAATAATATATTAAATGTTTATTTATTTTCAAACAAGTACAATTTCATCTCCTATATAGATATTTCACTCTCTTAAAGCTGCACCTCTTTTTAATCCCTGTACTTTCTACTCAACTATATGCCTCACATTAGTTATATTAATTATGGTTGTTTATATAACTAAATCATAGGAATGTTATTCACCTGAGAGTCAATTAGTAAAGTATAATTATATTTAATTTATCGAACAAGCACTTGTGTCTCTCACATATATTTATTTATTATCCCATTTATCACTTGCATACATTTATGTATTCATCATTTCACACACTGGAATGATCTGCCATTCTGTCATAAAGAAGCAAGAATACTGATGGTTTTGTTTTCTTGGAAATCTCTTCTCTAAATTTTCTTCTCTTTCAAAGGTTTGAACACAATGTACTATGCCATTTGAGTAAACTGGTGTTCTAAATCAATAGAATTCCTTATACCATTTCACATGATAGAGGAAAAACTTTTTAGTGAAAAGACAAAAAGTAATATAATTTCTTAAAAGCCCAATAATGTTAATTCCTTTTATTTTTATATCTTTCTGCTTTTCTCCTCACAATTTACAAATACATATTATAATTTATAAAATTTCCTCATGTGACTGTGTACTTGGAGATTCTAGCCAGATTGATCTATGAAATTCTAAGACAATTTTAATTGACACATACAAACACATAAAAACACACACACACATGCCCTCACACACACACATAAGAAAAGCAATGTAACCATTGTATTCAGTCTTCATTCTTGATGAATGTTGTTTGTTGTCAATTCCATATTCATTTCATACTAAAATAATTGCAATAAAATTCTTATGCAATTAGTCACACATAGTGTCTTATTTGTGCTTAGCTGTTGACAATTTATTTAAATTGATTTTTCAAATATTATATTCTTGTGCTTTATTGGGCTTAAAAATGTAGATTTTAAAGTTCTTTAAATGGAGATTATGACTTATAAAGTGTGAAGTGGAGTCCAAATAACTGAGGGAAGTGGGATTTTCCTCTTTAGAAGAAATATTGTGCTATAGTCTGATGTCTCTTGGGACATTTATGTTACTCATTCATGTTTTTAGGTTGACTTAAGACTAGCAATTATAATTACCTGCCAATTCCATTTCAAGAAGTACTGCTTTCAAACTTCTAAATGTGGTTTCTTTAAAAATCCAAAAACTCAAACTTTGATTTAGTTAGATAATATTGACATTAACAGTAAGATATTGTTGATTTGAAAGTTATATATTAACATATAATGAAACTTTTATTTATAGTATTGATCATCTAGATAAAAGAAGGAATGGGCATACTCTCCTTTTTTGAAAAAGACATTGTGAATACAACTAGAAGGTAGTAAAAAACATGTAATTAATACATCTGCTACTTAGTAATATATGTCAAATAATGATTCATTTTCCTGTCTGATTTCAGATTGATCTTCAGGGAAAAATTTGGTCACCTATCTAGGCCTCCTTCAATACCTAGAAATATGCCTGGAAAATACAGAAACTCAATCAATATTTATCGACTATCCAAATTATAAATTTAGGGAATTCTAATACCCAGCACTTGAAAAATGTCATTTAGGAAAATAGATGTAGCTACATAAAATACTATGTGCAAAGGGCCAGAAATAGCCCAATAGTTAACATGTTTAAGTGTTTTAAAATATCCAATATCATTTGAATATATATATATATCTTACTATTATTTTGTCAGATATGGCCATATTTTTTATAATATGGGGTTTGAATTAGGGTAAATCACTCTATTACTTGAGCAAAATTCTCTGTTCAATGTATAATGAAATAAAAAATAAAGCTCAGTTATGTCTCAACCTACTTTTCAAGGCAGTTTTCATGTTTGCATCAATTTGGCCTAGATAATTTGATTCATATCATGCTTTTGTTTTGCTAGGATATATTTGTGCTGCACTATTCACCATTCAGACCAGTTTCCACTGAATGGAC
This sequence comes from Megascapheus bottae, assembly GCF_031878675.1. Lineage (NCBI taxonomy): Eukaryota > Metazoa > Chordata > Mammalia > Rodentia > Geomyidae > Megascapheus > Megascapheus bottae. The sequence goes on from NC_143517.1 coordinate 48,751,423, forward strand.
AAATGGATAAAGAAAATATGCCAAATATACTTATAAAGAGGCATACATATATGCCACATATAAATGGGAATATATATACATACATGTGTATATATCACTTATATCCACATGGCAAATTTGTATTTATAAGTTTATATGTATATAAGATATACAAGTATGTCTACATATACATATCTACAGTATTAACAAATTATATTTTAGAAAACTAAATTCAATGATTATGCAATTTTATGTGATTTTTTTCTTTAAAATCCTTTTACTTTCTCTCTTTCTTTTACCTTGCAAAAGGAATTGAACTCTTAGCAATAAAAATCATTATATATTAGCAGGGCACAGTTGTTCACGCCTGTAATCCTAGCAACTCAGGAGGCTGAAATCTGAGAATCATGTTTGTGGTACCAAGGAATCAAACCCTGGTCTTCGTGTATGCTAGGCAAGTGCTCAACCAGTAGGCCAAACTCCCAGCCCGGCTTTATTTCTTAACCAGAATTTTCAACTTGATTTTTGTATACCCCAAATAAATTTCACAGAAATGCAGTATCTGTGAAATTAAATGTCATGATTTCTGCTTTATCATTTAGACTGCTACAGTCTGATTAAGATTACCATTTTTTTTCTATTTTAAGCTTCCCCTTCTTTATACAGCAGAGACAGATCATATATATATATGTATATATGATCATTTTTAAAATATTTAATATGAAAATGTCAAATGCTAGTATTTGGTATTTTTGCAAGTAAAATATACACATTTATATTTTAATAAAAATATTGTTATTAAATTACATAAAATCAAAATCCTTGTTGTATCATAGCTAGACATGAGTTTTGTCTCAGAAAATTTTTGTATCTTAGCTACAACCTATCAAAGAATCACTGAGAGACACTGAATCTTTGCTCTATACTCTTGGGTCTCTTTCTCTTTCATAATCTTTCCACTCCTTCAAGCTTAGATATTCAATTCTGGAATGTTCCTGTGATGCAGTGAAGTAGCAATAAATATAAATCTTTTTTTGCTATTGTAAAAGAAGAAATGTTTAACTTTCTGTATTAAATGTAAACTTTATATTTTAAGATATAGTTTAAAGTCTTAGATATAAGTTTGGAAAAATGTATTAGTTCTTTGAATCTCAAACAATTCCTCAAAATCCGCAATAATGACTACAGGCTGGCTTAGGAAGCAGAATATAGTTATACACAATAAAAGATTCAAATTATCTATTAATGCTTTTGGTGAGATTCATTTAGATATCCAATAGAAGTTATTTTTTCCTTTTCTTACTGGTTTGAAAAGTATAAGAAAAATAGCTTTTCTTCTTCAGTTTCTAACTTAATAGTAGTGGCTTCAATTTTTGTTCCAATTATGAGACAATCAGATATGATTCAGTTTTACCAGGGTAAGTCAGTACATCTTAATACTATTTTCTTTTTTGCATCAGTATATCTCTCTAATATTTTCTTTAATGTGTATGTAAGAACAATAATTACTGTATTTCATCACCTTGTAAAGAAGAAATCTAAATAAAGTATATTAAGTTCCCAAATACTTTATTTACTTATTTATTTTTGTTCTTCCTTTGATTTTCTTTCTTTTTTTTTTTCCCAGTCCTGGGCTTGGGCTCAGGGCTTGAGCACTGTCCTTGGATTTTCTCAAGGCTAGGGCTCTACCACTTGAGCCACAGCACCACTTCTGGCTTTTTTTGCTACGTATGTGGTACCGAGGAATCGAACCCGGGTCTTCGTGCCTGCTAGGCAAGCATTCTACCACTAGGCCAAACTCCCGGCCCCTCTTCCTTTGATTTTCAAAAAGAAACTTTGTCTGAAACATACTGATTAGATCACATAAAATAGAATGGTTTAGTACAGCAATTAATGGGAACTTTTAGAATGTATCGTACTGTTTTTTGTGAGTTTTAGAAATAAATAATTCATTTATCCTATTATTGAATACAAAATGTCTTCCACGAACCACTGTTGTTTTTTTATTTCATAACCTATTAAATAAAGATAGCTTCAGTGATTTGGCGAACAAACAAGATACCAAGTAGACATGTGGATTTAAAGCTAACATATTCATACAGTACCTTAAATGATGATTCACACAGTACCTTAAATGAAAGAAAGAAAAACAAATGACTTCATACAGTGTATCAAAAGCATCACCAAGTAGAAAAACCTCTTGTTTCCATACCCTGGATTCCTTTCAGATTAACAACCTCTTACATAGTCATGTGTACATAGCTATTGAGTTACTGGGAGCTTCTGCTGGGACTATTTTGGATATATACTAACTATTACAGTTGAAAGAAACAATGTTTCTTTTTCTTTTCTTTTTTCTTTGGCAGTCCTGGGGCTTGGACTCAGGGCCTGGGCACTGTCTTATGCTTTCTCAAGGATAGCCCTGTACCACTTGTGCCATGGCACTATTTCTGCCTTTTTCTGTGTTTGTGGTATGAAGGAATCAAACCCAGGGCTTCTTCATGCATGGTAGGCAAGCACTCTACCATTAGGCCATGGTCTGGGCCCATGGAGCCTGTGTTTCTTTGGGTCTTCACTTACTTTCCAGCACATTGTCTCGAAAGTATGGTTTACCCTCTGTCCTTTGTCTCACCATTTTGTTATTCCTCATCCCTTTGCCAAATCACTTAAACCTATACACAAAACTCAGGGTATCAAAATCAAAAACAGCTTTTTTATTTTAAGAGAATCTTATCTGCATTCACTATAGGGACTAGATGATAGTTACAAGGTGTTGGAATTGCTATACTATTAGAAGCATTCTGTAACTTGAATGAACTCTGGTCATAGCAGGATTCAGAAAAAAAAAACTTGTACGTACTTTACAGTGATCACAGATTATTGAAAACTATAAACTGACAAAAAAGTATGATGAATAAAGTAGGAAAATTTTCTATGGCCAGAATAACTTTATTATTTACAAAAAGCATGAGTGCATATAGAAGAGATATACGACATGTTCATATTTTTGTAAATAACGTAAATCTTCTCAAATTGGTTACCTATATCGAAATAAAATCACAGAATTATTTTATATTTCTCATCAATGTATCATGTGATGTGTGGTTTTATTTAATAATATATAAACTACTGAAGAAAATAATATTCTATCAACCAAACCTGATAACTGTGAAAAGGATGCATTTTTTTTAAAACACAACAAAAACTTTTAATTTTCCCCAAAAGGACAATATTCTTTTGAGAAACAAGAATGCTTTCTTAGATCCCAATTTACTTTCTGCTCTTTGGAAATTATCTTCACATTTCCATTGCCTTTGACAGAGTTTGTCAAATTACCCTTTGTATTTCTTTTTTTTCATATATTTTTATTATAATAGAAGGGTTACATGATATTTGCCACATAGAAGGTGCATTAATTCACATACAATGATACCCTTTCACATGTCTTGGTCCCCATTTCCCTCGACCCCACCCTCACCCCTCATCTTGTTCCCCCCCCTTCAAATAACCAAATAAAATATATCCGATATATCAGGTAACAAAGTGAAACACTGTAACAATATGAGATAACCAAGGGACAGTAAAAGAGATGAGAGATAACATAGTACATTAAGGACAACAATCATTCGTTATATGGCTTATGTTTCTGTCTTCTAGAGATCCTTTCATTTAGCATCATACTATATGGCCTTTTGTATCAAGGTTTTGCTCTATTGCAGATCTCTGCTAGAAGAGCCCAAGGTTTCTACTGATTATGAAAAATGAGGGAAACCATTGAGCCTAAGTTCCTTTGAGTCTGGCTTACTTCACTTAATATGATTTTTTCTAAGTCTTTCCATTTCCTAACAAATGGGGCAATGTTGTTCTTTCTGACAGCAGCATAGAATTCCATTGTGTACAAATAGCACATCTTATTGATTCATTCATCAACTGAGGGACATCTAGGTTGGTTCCATATTTTGGATATGGTAAATAGTGCGGCAATGAACATTGTTGTGCTGGTCAATTTAGTATGTCCTTGTTTCTGGACAACTGGGTAAATGCCAAGTAGTGGAATTACTGGGTCATAGGAGAGCTCTATGTTCAGTCTTTTGAGGAACTGCCATACTGCTTTCCATAGTGGTTGGACAAGTTTGCACTCCCACCAACAGTGTAGTAGTGATCCCTCCTGTCCACATCCCCTCCAGCATCTGTTGTTATTAGTTTTCTTGATCCTGGCCATTCTAATTGGAGTGAGGTGGAATCTTAGAGTTGTTTTGATTTGCATTTCTTTTATGACCAGAGATGTTGAGTATTTCTTCATGTGTCTATAGGCTATTTTTGTTTCTTCTTCAGAGAAGACTCTCTTTAAGTCTTTGGCCCATCTTTTAATGGGATGGTTGTTACTTTGGAGATTAGTTTTGGATTGATTCAATTTTTTGAGCTGTTGATATATTTTAGATATGAGGCCTTTGTCCATTGTTTGGTTGGTGAAGATCTTCTCCCACTCCGTAGGCTTCCTAATTAATTTACTATCTATGTCCTTTGCATACAAAAGCTCTGCAGTTTAATGCAATCCCACTTATCCAGCCTTTCTCTGATTTGGTATGTTTCTTGGTCTTTATTAAGAAAGTTTCTACCTGTGCCAAGGAGGCCTAGTGTATCTCCTATTCCTACTTATAAAGTTTTCAGTGTGTCAGCTTTTACCCCCAGGTCTTTGATCCATTTGGAGTTAATTCTAGTGCAGGGTGACAAAGAAGAATCCAACTTTACTTTTCTGCAGGTGCTTAACCAGTTCTGCCAGCACAACTTGTTGAAGAGGCTATCTTTCTTCCATTCTATTTTTTTGGCTCCCTTGTCAAAGATTAGGTGGCCATAGGCCTGTGGTTTAATATCTGGGTCTTCAGTTCTATTCCATTGGTCTTCAGGCCTGTCCTTGTGCCAACACCAAGCTGTTTTGATAATTATAGCTCTGTAATAGAGTCTAAAGTTTGGAATTGAAATTCCTCCTGTGCTGTTCTTTCTACTAAGCAGTGTTTTTGCTATACGGGGTCTTTTATTATTCCATATGAAATTTTGAGTTGCCTCTTCTATTTCTTTAAAGAAATTGATGGCTATTGAGTTGAATTTGTAGATAGCCCTTGGTAAGATTGTCATTTTCACAATGTTGATTCTTCCAATCCAGGAGCATGGGAGGTTTTTCCATTTCCTCAGTTCTGCTTTAATTTACTTTTTCGGGGTTTTAAAGTTTTCATCAAAAAGGTCCTTTACATTCTTAGTTAAGGTAATTCCTAGGTACTTTATTTTCTTTGAGGCTATTACAAAAGGAGTTGCTTTCCTGATTGTTGCCTCATTCCTCTCACTGTTGGCGTAGAGGAAGACAGTTGATTTCTGAGGGTTAATTTTATAACCTGCTACCTTGCCAAAGTTTTGAATCAGCTCAAGGAGCTTGGGAGTAGAGTCTATAGGATACTTTAAATACAGAATCATGTCATCTGCAAAGAGGGATAGTTTTACTTCCTCTTTCCCTATTTGGATTCACTTTATGCTTGCTTCTTGCCTTATTGTACTGGCTAGGAATTCTAATAGTATGTTAAAGAGGAGTGGAGAGAGTGGGCATCCTTGTCTCCTACCTGGTTTTAGAGGGAATGGCTTTAGCTTTTCGCCATTAAGTATTATACTAGCTGTGGGTTTGCCATACACAGCCTTTATTATATTGAGGAATGTTCCATGGATTCCTAGTTTCTCCAGAGCTTTTAACATAAAGGGGTGTTGGATCTTGTCAAATGCCTTTTCTGCATCTATTGAGACAATCATGTGATTTTTGTCCCTGCTCCTGTTGATGTGTTGAATTATATTAATTGATTTGCATATATTGAACAAGCTTTAAGGCTACATTTTTTTCTGCCACCCTTCACCCACAGTCTTCAATAGGAATTGTAGATTAGTTCATGTATTAAATTCTTTGAAAATGATGGCTAGAAAATTTTAATACAAGTTAAAATACATTTCAGACTGAGTACCAGTGGCTTGGCCTATAATCCTAGCTATCCAGAAGGCTAATATCTGATGATTGAGGTTCAAAGCCAGCCAGAGTAGAAAAGTTCCTGAGATTCATATCTCAAATTAATCACAGAAAAAGCCAAAAATGGCATTGTTGTTCAAAGGGTAGAGCACTAGTCTTGAGCAAAAGGATTCTATGGCCAGCAACCAGGTATGGACAAAACCCCACTTACAGAAGAGAGAGAGTAGTGGGGGGGGGGAGAGTTCAGAAATAAAAATCAAATATAAACTTTGATACTTTCCATAGAGGCATTTTCCTCAAAACTTTTCATAAACACCAACTACTATGGAGTAATTCCACTCAATGTCACCCATGAGTCACAGTCAGAGCATGAGAAATCACTGAGGAGCCTCTAAATATGGAAGGCAGACTAGCATGGCAAGCCCCTAATTTGCACCTTCTTTGGAAGGAAATCAGGGATGGTGATAGACAGACGTGCTCCACCTACTTGATCTTTGGCTTTGACCAACAGTTCACAGGGAACTGTTAACATTCTTCCCTCATTTCTGAAAGATAACTGCAGAAGAAAAATTTCATGGCCTTTGTGTTTCTTTTGAGCTCTTTACTGAAAATCAAATTGTAATGTTTAAGTTTTTACAGAATCCCTCATATCCCTGATAAGAGAATAAATTCCCTGCAAATTTAGGTTCAATATCATCATTTGCATTGATCAGAGTATGAACACTAAATCCAAATAGGTTCATATGCAATCAAAATGTCAGCCTTAGGAAAAACCATACTGTGATATTGTAACTTGGGTAAACACTGTAAAATGGAAACTGCAAAGACGGAAAGGAGAATTATTTGAATATATACTGCAATTGTGTATTAAATTTGTAATACGTAATTTCAATGAATGCTGTTGACAAGTTTTGAGGAGCAGGGAAAGAATAGCACTTAAGAAGTGTATTTTGATTATAATGTAGGCATATTTGAAACATCACAGTGAAAGCACTTGAAATACTTAATACATATACATTTCAATGGGAAGAAAGTAAGACACATCTGATGTGTGGGGTTTCAGTGGGATTGGAAGTGTGAGTAAAGCACGCGATCATGGTGATCTTCCCAAAATTCTTACATACCTATATAAAAGAAGATACTAAAGCTTTTCAAATTGCTTAGAAAGAGACAAGGTGAGTAAAAAATGGGTATATTTGGCCAATATGCCTATATGTATATTTGGAAATGTCATAATGAAACATCCCCTACCCCTGAAGCACACACACAGACACACACACAGACACACGCACACACACACACACACACACACACACACACGTCTTTTGATTATAGCATTCTTTATGTAATTTTATTTTTTTGGTGCCTGGAATACCATCCTCTCCTCTATGTTTTCCAGTAAACTTTGATGACAGACATATGCAAATGTAACCAGATTTATTATTTGTTGAGATGCAAGCACAGATATATTTTCTGCCCTAATTTATAACTATGATTATTTAAATGTCCCACCACCATCATCTAAGTTATAGATTTCAGTCAATACACCAGCTTTGATTCGTTGCTTTATTTTCCTGCACATATCTATTCTCTGATATTACAACAACTGGTGTCTACCTTTCTTTAAGTGACAGGTGGGATAGCTAGTTTCTATATAGTATGAACGCTAATTCTTTGAAAATTGAGGGTTATTACATTGAAATAAGAAGGCTGAGTCTAAGTAATTTCTTAAAGCTGGTATCTGTTCCTGGGCTGGAAGAATTCTCCATTCGGTGCTGAAAAGCCTAGAGATGAGAGAGGTCATTTAATGAATGTGGATGCCTAGTTCAAGGTGAGCTAAAAGGGCTCTGCTGGAGAGAAATACAGATGTCATAAACTTAAGAAAGCTCTGCATAGAGAATGCTCCAGTTCTGCCTTGATTATCTCCTTGAATGGATTGCATCATCCACACTGAATAGCTTCTTAAGATTTACCCTATATGCAAAGATATTGTGTATCTTCCTTAGATAAAAAAGTTTTGTGGGTACCTGAGCTTTTACTGAGTATGTCCATGTGAGATCTGCATTTAATAGGCTTGTTTTCCACCCTAAGAATGTGGTTGTGCTCTGTTCAAGGCTACTGGTCTTTGTGGCAGGAGTCCACCATATAGTGGTCCGTCTTTCAATAGAGTCCTGAATCAATCTCTCTAAATGTGGTTTCTCTTTTTTCTCACCTTACAATGTATGGAGGCCCCAGTGAGATAATTTTAAAATATGGCTTCATTTTCTTGCCATACAATAAACAAATTTTTATTTTGAAAGCTTGGGAAGTCAGATATAGAGATGGTAAATTTCAATGACAGTAAATATTCCTGTCATGAAAAACATATAATTAGAAAATTAGATGGATAAATAATAGATTTTATGAAGATATGTGCTTAAAATCATGAGGATTGCAGAAGAAAATGACCATTGTAAAAGTCTCTAAGAGTTGACTCTTAAGGAAACAGAAATAAAATGAAAGTTCTGCTTCTTATTTAATCTTATGCAAGTTTTCCTGCTGAATAGGTGGAAAGTATACTTTATCATCAGTTATAAAATATATCTTGTTGTATATTCATTTACTTTTCAGTATCCCTGTCTAGTGGAGTTTATGGAAAGAATGTTTCTGTGGTGTTTATGATTGGAGAGCAAACACAGGTTATCCCGAACATTCATAGTATAGTAATTGTTTAACCTTACTGCTTGTAGATGGTAAATACATGTTTTAGAAATTAACTGGCATGGGAGCAGAGAGTGTTCCTTGGCAGCGCAGACCTGCCAGCTCCGGACAGAGCCAGACAGAGCCTGCATGGGCCCAGAGCCGTCACCCGGCCGTGGCACGGACCTGCCAGCTTCACAGAACCAGAAAACCCAGCAATTTGTGAATACCTCCATGGAGAAGTGTCTGCTTCTGCCCACAGAATGGCATGGGGAAGGAATCCCCTCCCCCACCAGGCAACAGCAGCGCCATCTTGACTGCTGGCAAAGACCCTGCCAAACCAACGGAAGCCTGAGAAGTGGTGCTGGCAGCACCATCATTCAAAAGGGCAAAGGATTTCCCAGAGGCAGTTTAGCTGACATCTGCTCCCAGCATGAGCAGAAGTTCCTCCCCCTGGGCGTGGCGGAACTCCTGGTAAACAAAGTCCCTTGCAGCTTCACCAGCTTTTATTTTTTCTGTCCAATCAAGCAAACTGATCAGAAAAACCGCAAAGTCAAATCACAAGAGAAAAAGACTTTTTGAAGTGTTTGGATACCGAATTTAGAGAAGACACAGGTTTCCTATCCCGTGGGGCGCCGCCCCCCCAGGAAAAACTGAAGAATATCCCTTTTTTTTTCCTACCATTTTTGATTTTCATTTTCATGTGTTCTTATTTTTTTTGTCATTTTATATCCACCTTTTTTTTAATGCTATGATTCTTTCCTTCCCAAACTCCCCTCCTAACCCCTGTTTCCTTCTGTCATTGTGGTCCTTTCTAGAAACATAGGGACAGCATTGGGTACAGACTGCATACAAATGATATTTTTATTGATACAGTCACCTGCTTTTAATCTGTCAGTTCTTAACCCTAGTATTTCTTGTCTAAGAACTCACAATCGTGTGGTTCTCCCCACACCTTTTTTCTTCTTTTTCTTTTTTTGTTGTTTATTTTTTACTTTTTTAAAAAAATTTATCATTGAACACTAGTATATGTACCTTCCTCTTTTCTTTATATATTCTTCTTATTACTCTTCTTAATTTTCTTAAGTATTATCTTAATTTTTTTTTAATTTTGTACTCAACTATTTTACCTTTCACCTTGGGTCAGTTATCCTTACATCATCTCTTTTCTTCATTATCATATTAATCATACATTCCTACATTACTCTGTTCTTATCTTGCTTCTTGTCTTTCATAGTATTTTTCTATCTCTGTTGCTCTGTTCATCCTTCAACTTTTATAACGCATCGATCTGCAGTTGATGGTTGTTGAGCAATACTGTAAAGGTAGGTGTTCAATTATACAGTAGGCCCAGAGGGACTTAAATACAATAGAGATTATATTGAGGGGTTTTTTGGTCATAAAACAGGGAAATAGAAAGTTATTACATAGTAATCAAGGGATCTCTCCTTCAAGAGGACATAAACATCCTAAACATCTACACACCTAATCCTAGAGCACCTAACTTCGTCAAGCAAACTTTACTTTCCCTGAAACCATACACAGATTGAAACACACTGATTGTTGGTGACTTTAACACACCACTCTCACCTATGGACAGATCAACCAGGCAAAAACTCAACAGAGAAAACTTAGAATTGAACAACTGTATAGACCAACTTGATCTAACAGACATCTGCAGATTATTTCACCCAGCAACATCACAATATACATTTTTTTCAGCAACACAGGGAACATTTTCCAAAATAGACCACATTTTAGGGCATAAAACAAACCTGGGCAGATTCAGAAACACTGAAATTATTCCCTGCACTCTCTCAGACCACAAGGGCATCAAATTGGAACTGAACACCAATCTCTACCAAAGAAAACCCTGTAACTCATGGAGATTGAACAACACATTGTTGAATCACCAATGGGTCATCGAGGAGATCAGAACAGAAATTCAACAGTTTATGAAATTTAACAAAAAGGAGCACAGAATATGCCAGCTCCTTTGGGACACAGCAAAGTCAGTACTTTGAGGAAAATTTATAGCTCTGAATGATTACATTAACAAATTGGAAAAAAATCACGAACCAAAAATTTAATATCAAACCTTAAGCTCTTAGAAAAAGAGCAACAAACCAACCCTAATACCAGTAGAAGGAAGCAAATTATTAAAATCAAAGCAGAACTAAATGAACTGGAGTCCAAAAAATTATAGAGAGAATCAACAAAACAAGGCGTTGATTCTTTGAAAAAAATAACAAAATTGACAGACGCTTAGCAAATCTTTCCAAAAAATGAAGGGAGCACAACCCAATAAACAAAATCACAGATGAGAATGGTAATATCACGACAGAAATTATGAAGATCCAGTACATCATGAGGGAACTTTTCAAACCTTTATGCCAACAAATTTGAGAATCTAGAAGAAATGGATCAATTTCTAGTCAATATTAACATACCCACAGTGAACCAAGAAGAACTAACCCAACTAAACAGGCTTATTTCAGGCAAAGATATAGAAATAGCAATAAGAGACCTTCCATCCAAGAAAAGACCAGGGCCAGATGGATTCACAGCTGAATTATATAAGGTCTTCAAAACAGAGCTCACACCAATATTCCTCAAGCTCTTCAAGGAAATTAAAAATGAAAGCTCTTTGCCAAACTCATTCTGTGAAGGCACTGTTATGCTCATCCCAAAACCAGACAGAGATTCATCAAAGAAACAGAACTATAAACCCATTTCTTTGATGAATATTGATGCAAAAAATCAGCACAAAATACCGACCAACCGATATAAGCAACTCATCAAAAAAAATTATACACTATGAACGAACAGGATTCATCACAGGGATGGAAAGCTGGTTCAACATATGCAAATCAATTAATATAATTCAACACATCAACAGGAGCAAGGACAAAAATCACATGATTGTCTTATTAGATGCAGAAATGGCATTTGAAAAGACCCAACACCCCTTTATGCTAAAAGCTCTGGAGAATCTAGGAATCCATGGAACATTCCTCAAGGCTGTGTATCACAAACCCACAGCTAGCATTATACTTAATAGTGAAAATCTAAAGCCATTTCATCTAAAATCAGGGATGAGGCAAGGATGCTCACACTCTCTATTCCTCGTTAATATATTATTAGAATTCCTAGCCAGAGCAATAGGGCAAGAAGGAAGCATAAAGGGGATCCCAATAAGGAAAGAGGAAGTGAAACTTTTACTCTTTGCAGATGACATGATTCCTTATTTAAAGAACCCTATAGACTTCAGTCCCAAGCTGCTTGACCTGATTCAAAACTTTGGCAACGTAGTAGGGTATAAAAATAACCCTCAAAAATCAACTGCCTTCCTATATGCCAACAGTGAGAGGAATGAGGCAACAATCAGGAAAGCAACTCCTTTTGCAATAGCCTCAAAGAAAATAAAGTACCTAGGAATTAACGTAAATAAGATTGTAAAGGACTTTTTTGATGAAAACTTTAAAACTCTGGAAAAGTAAATTAAAGCAGAACTGAGGAAATGGAAAAACCTCCCATGTTCCTGCATTGGAAGAATTAACATCGTAAAAATAGCAACCTTGCTAAGGGCTATCTACAAACGCAATGCAATAACCATCAATATCCATTGTCATTCTTCAAAGAAATAGATGAGGCAAATCAAAATTTCATATGGAATAATAAAAGACCCCATATAGCAAAAACAAATCTTAGCAGAAGGAACAGCATAGGAGGGAACTTTAGACTCTATTACAGATCTATAGTGACCAAAACAGTTGGTACTGGCACAAGAATAGGCCGGAAGACCAATGGAATAGAACTGAAGACCCAGATATTAACCCACAGACCTATGGTCACCTAGTCTTTGATAAGGGAGCCAAAATATAGAACAGAAGTAAGACAGCCTCTTCAACAAGTGGTGCTGGCAGAACTGGTTAAGCACCTGCAGAAAAGTAAAGTTGGATCCTTCTTTGTCACACTGTACTAGAATTAACTCCAAATGGATCAAAGACCTGGAGGTAAAAGCAGATATACTGAAAACTTTACAAGAAAGAATAGGAGATACACTAGGTCTCCTTGGCACAGGTTGAAACTTTCTTAATAAGGACCAAGAAACATCAGAGAAAGTCTAGATAAGTGGGACTGCATTAAACTGCAGAGCTTCTGTATGGCATAGGACATAGCTAGCAAATTAACTAGAAAGCCTACAGAGAGGGGGATGATCTACACTAACCATACAATAGACAAAGGCCTCATATCTAAATATATATCAACTGCTCAAAAAATTAAATCACTCTCAATATAATCTCCAATGAAACAACTATCCCTTAAAAGATGGGCCAAAGACCTAAAGAGAGTCTTCTCTGAAGAAGAAATAAGAATGGCCTATAGACACATGAAGAAATGCTCGACATCTCTGGCCATAAAAAAATGCAAATAAAAACAACTGTAAGATTCCACCTTACTCTAGTTAGAATGGCCATAGTCAAGAAATCTAAAACAACAGATGCTGGCAGGAATGTGGCCTGGAGGGATCATTACTACACTGTTGGTGGGAGTGCATACTCATTCAGTATAACAGTTCCTCAAAACACTAAACATATAGCTCCCCTATGATCCAGCAAGTCCACTACTTGGCATTTACCCAATCATCCAGAAACAAGGACCTAATAATGTTCATTGCAGCACTATTTACCATAGCAAAGATATGGAACCAACCCAGATGCCCTTCAGTTGATGGGTGGATTAACAAGATGTGGTTTTTATACACAATGGAATCCTATGCTGTAGTCAGAAAGAACAACATTGCCCCATTTGTAAGGAAATGGAAAGACTTTGAAAAAATCATATTAAGTGAAGTAAGCCAAACTCAAAGGAACATAGGCTCAATGGTTTCCCTCATTTGTCATAATCAGTAGAAACCTTCGGCTCTCCAAGGAGAGATTTACAATAGAACAAAACATAGAAACATAAGGCCATATAGTATGAAACTAAGTGAAAGATCTCCAGGATATAGAAACAAAAGCCATATAATGAGTGATTGTTGTCCTTAATGTACTATGTTATCTCTCATCTCTTTTGCTGTTCCTTGGTTACCTCATATTGTTTCAGTATTCCACCTTTTATCTGATATATTGTATATATTTGTATTTGGTTATTTGAAATTGGATAGGAAACGGGGGAAAACAAGATGAGGGGTGGGGGTTGGGGGTGGGAAATGGGGACCAAGACATGAGAAAGGGTATCAATGTTTGTGAAGTAATGCATCTTCTATCTGGTGAATATAATGTAACCCTTCTATTAATTACAATAAAATATATAGAAAAATGAGAAATTAACTGGGATAATACTTTATGTATCAATGGAAAGAATACAAAAATATGGTTTTCATTCTGGTTAAAATGTAACAGAGATACTCCTCTGGTTTTCAAATCTTCCATGTTCTAATTGTGAAAACATTTGTATGTGAAAAGAACCTAGGGCTATTGATCTCTTTTTATATTTATAGTTATTTTTTATTTTTATTTTCTTTAAGCAGCTATATTATGTAGTCACCATTTTACCGAGCAGTTTATAAAACAATACATTTAGGTCAATATCACCACTTCCAACATTTTCATCTCTACCAACACTCCTCTTCCTCATTTTCCTTGATTTTGTAGGTTATACATTGTTTCCTTGATGTACCCCCCCCATCTTCATTCATCCACTCTTATTTGTTATTAAGTCAGTCCAGGTACTTGAACTCTGGGCTTAGGTGCTGTCCCTGAGCTCTTCAGCTCAAGGCTTGCACTCTACCATTTAAGCCACTGTGCCACCTCCAGTTTTCTGGTGATTAATTGGAGATAAGCGTCTCAGGACTTTCAGGTCTGGGCTGACTTTGAACTGCAACCTGCAGATCGCAGCCTCCTGTTTACAGGCATCAGCCACAGGTCATCTACTCCTCTTGACACCAGTCCATCTCTATAATGGATTGTTTACTCCTGTTTATTTTCTTGAACTTGATATTTATATCACTGTCTTCAAACTTTTGCATGCATTCAACATCATTTCTCACTTTATAAAAATTAGTAGCCTTTTTATGATGGTCAGTTATTTGAAACATAAATGAAGCAATCTTTTTGAAATAGGATAAGTACAAATAAAACACCCAGAGATAAATTTAATCATTTAGGTAAAGGAAGTCCAGGATGAAAAACAAAAGGTCAATTAATTTGAAGAAGAAACAAAAAAAGTAGAAAATTTTCTAGTAATCCTGAATTCCTCTTAATAATATTTGCATACTGCTCAAAGTGAGGAACATACTGACTTCATTCCATCTTCATTAAGGCTTCAATGACATTTATATATATATATATATATATTTAAAATATTCTAAAATTTGTATGGAGCCACACAGAGCTTAAATACTCATGTTATCTTGAGCAAACTAACCAAAGCAGTGGACATAATTCCACGTGACTATAAAAGAAGCTTTATACAAATTATAGTAATTCAAAATAATGCCATAACAAAGGTCATGGGTAGCAAAACAAATAGAAAGGCAAGATAAGGAGATCTTTACTAGCTATACAACAGACAAGAGCCTCATATCAATAATATACCTAGAGCTCAAAAAATTAACCCCTCCATAACAAATTCTCAAAAAAACACTCCATTAAACAGTGGGCTAAAGAATTGAAGAGACTTCTCGAAGAAAAAATAAGAATAGGCAACAGAACATGAAGAAATATTCAATATCTCTGGCTCTAAAAGAAATGCAAATCCAAGCTACATGAGATTCTACCTCACCCAGTCTAGAATGGTCAGTATCAGGGAAATGAATAATAACCGAGGCTGGCGGGGATGTGGCAAGAAGGGAAGGTTACTACACTGTCCGTGGAAACGTTAACTGGTTTTACTTTAAGTATTCTATTTGTTCATAATTGTCATTTATTTATTGAAAATATTTGTTCATAAGTTTCCTTCATAATTAATTGTGAGAGAGTCTGATTTAACTATATATCCAGGCTCTTACGTTTGTAAAACACAATGATATTTAATAAGCAGAACTCTTGTCAAAAATCTCCATTCTAGTTCAAACTCCATATATTTGAAAACAAATATTTGTTTTCAAATATATGGAGTGATTTGTTTAATTTCAATGGTTTTTGAAAATAAAAGCCCCAAACCTAGATACATAAAGTCATATAGGATGAGACTAAATGAAATGAACTCTAGGATATGGAAACAAGAGCTTTATCTTGTGTGATTGTTGTTCTTAATGTACTATTTCTCTTATCTTTTTTGCCCTTATGATTAATCTCATGTTGTTATTGTATCTGACTTTGTTACTGGGTATATTATATCTTCTTTTATTTGTTTATTTGAAATAGGGAAGGGAAGGGGGGAGAAACAAGATGATTGGGAAAGGGTGGAGGGAAAGAAATGGGGGCAAAAACATGAGAAGGGGTATCAGTGTGTGAGAAGTAATGCACCTGCTACCTGGCAAATGTAACTACAACCCTCTACACATTATCCCAATAATAAAATCTTAAAAATCATAAAAAGTTTAATTAACACATTATTTCGCAGATAATATTTTTAACAAAGTGTCATATTCACTATTACTAATGAATAAATACATTTAGGTTTAATTAGTTCATTGTATGAGTGACCAATAATTCAAATATTTTTTTGCTTTTTTGGAAACATAAAGTGCATTCAGCAGAAATGTTATAATTGTTAATTTTTACATACGTGATAGATTCCTTAAGTGAAATTGTTGGATCAAAGGGTGAACTGCATTTCCATATTTACACATTACTTAGACATTAGGAATTTTCTTCCACCCACCAGATATGAGAAAACTAGTCACTCAGCCTTTTTGACAAAACACTTGTAAGATTAATGTATCTCTTTCAGACTACACTTCTTTTGAAAGTATTGACAAAAGGATGGCATGACTGATATGGATTAAAATTGTTCTAATTATAGTATGTTTAAAAAGTTATAAAATTTTCTAACAAATGAATTAGAATATTTTAAAGTTGTATAAATGAACTAATATAAACTAAAACCACATATGTTTATTATAGAAAGAAAATGAACATATTAAGATCTATCAAGACTTCATATTGTTTTGTTTGTGCTTTCCTTATCACATTTAAAGTTGAAAATGTAATTTTAGTTTGAAATTGATTAATTGGCATACTTACTTGATAGTAAATAACTTTGAGAAAAGAAGATTTGCAGCCATGAGTTAATGACCCAAAGTCTGACTGAAAATTATTTTCACCTGCAGTGGAATGTCCATTTAGAAGGTAATGATTTTTCCCAAGGTCAAATACAATTAATTTCAAGGCATTTCCATTTGGATTAGCAATTTCACTCACATCATTAACAACAAATGGTCTACCATCCTAAGAAATGTTAAATCCACAGACCTATTAAGTTTTAAGGAACAACATGAGTCTGCCTTAGTAATGTTTTACTTGCCTTTAGTTTCCATATAAAATAGGAAAGTAGGAAAAGAAATCTGGGCTGATTTGGGTTTAATTTGAAATTAACCAACCAAAGTCTGTCAGTTATGTATTACCTTTGATGCCAAATCACAGGGTCAAAAAGTGCACAAGTGCTATTAGATAGGCACTTTGAAAATGAACTATACACGTTGTATGGATGTGGGAGGAGGGATAAACTAGGAGAAATAGAGGGAAGAGTTGACAATGTTAAAGAATAAATGTACTAATTGCCTGACTTATGTAACTATAAACCCTCTATACATCACTTTTACATTAACAATTTAAAAAGAAAAAATTATAAGCATAGCAAATGTTAACACCTGAACTCCAATGAACATTTCATATCCATCTTTAAAATTATCTTTAAAATGAAGTGAATTATACCCCGTGACAGAAAGCCACATTTTCTTGAACACGCAGATGTTACATCTAAATTATATATTTATATAAATAAATAATTCAACTCTACTAAAATACATCACTATATGGTTGTTTAAAAACCAATAATCATTTTCCAGCAATATTTTTATACATTGTGTTCTCAAATAGAGCTCATTTCCCTTACTACAAACTTTGTGCACATGTGCTATCCATCTGTCCAGCCTAACCCAACAGAACATGTAAATATAGATCATGCACCTTCTGGACCCAGTGATGGTTTGTTTATAAATCTGTACTTTGTTTATCATCTTGTTTATTTTTGATTCTCATTTTCTTTCCTTCTTTTTCTTTTTCTTTTTCTTTTTGTTGGTCTGTCATGAGCTTGAACTCTATGCCTGGGCACTGCCCCTGAGCTCTTCAACTCCAGGCTACTGCCATATACCTTGAGCCACAGCACCACTTCTGGTTTTCTGGTGGTTAGAGATAAGAGTTTCATGGTCTTTGGTGCCCAGGCTGGCTTTGAACCTTGATCCTCAGATCTCAGCCTCTTGAGTAGCTAGTATTACAGTCATGAGCCACCTCACCTGGCATTGATCCTCATTTTCATGTGACAGGAACAAAATGGTCTATGGTATCAAGTTCATTATTTTTTTTTAATCCAAGAAAACATCAGTATTGGTTTCCAGGCCTTAATATTTACCTGGAAAGTGAAGGTTTTACTCTGCAATTGAGTAAAAATGTGGAGTATTTTCTTTTAATCTTATTGTGAACTGATCATCATAAGAACAACAAAAATTATGATTTAAGAATAGCTAAGATTTAAACACAATGTTCTTTCCCAATTCTGGATTCAAATATCTTTGCTGTACTTGTAAACTTGGCATAGAAATAAATGCGGCTTTCAAAATACATTTGTTATCCATTTTGATACCTGAATCAACAAAGCAGCTAGAAGAGACGAGAGAACAGAAAAGCTAATCATTTCCTTGGGTTTCTTTACAGAAGCTACTAAGGAAGAAAATACAAAAATTGTTTATTCTATCAATATATGGAAAGCCTCATTTTAATTCATTATTTTTGCCCCTCTTTCCACATTTATTTTACTTCATTGATAATGATCCAACATGATAAAATGAAATTTTTATCTATCCTTACTGCTTGAAAGACACATTAAGAAAATATTCTATACTGAAATGATACTATTGGTTATATACACATATTTCTTTCAGGGCACTATGGTAAATCTTACAGATATAAATCTAAGCAAGTAAATAGAAACATTAGAAACAGGAACTGAAAAGAGAATGAAGATATTTTTCTATGCTGAGTTATATTTGTGAGTGTCTGGATGAAAATGTCTTCATCAGGCTGGTATATATATATATATATATATATATATATAATAGTTATTTTTATGTCATAGTTCTTAGTAATAAACAATACAATGCCCTCAGTATATATCTTTACTTTGTATGTATATTATATATGTATATAGTATATCTAAGTATATATAAGCATTGAAATATATTCTTGCATATCATAATGCACAGATAGCATTTATGAATCTTTCTGAATTAACTTATGTTTGACCTTAGTCATTTCATTCCATACAAGGTCCATCACTAGGTTAATTTCTCTGAACTTTGTTCGTTCAAGCTACACACATACAATGCCCTGTTTACTCATCTTTATTTTTTCATAAAGAATGTTATTATAAAATAAGGATCAATCTTGTGACAAATTCTGAAGCATTATGAAAGAAGTAAATTGGGCTCCTAAAGTGTATAAAATTGCAAGCAATTTTATACATGTTGGCAAGGTTGAATAAATGTATTTACAAATGTATACTATAAAATATGCTTGCCTCAGGAATATCTATTTAACCTTATAATTTTACATATATCAGCCCTTTGTTTACTTTTTGGTGATACTTTGACTGTAACTTTTTCTTGCTGAGTTCTCTGCTAGGTCCTTAGAGGCAGGCCTACACCTATTCTTTCTATACACATTCCACTAGTATATAGCTTTTTTCTACTATCACTGTGCTTTTAATTACTCTTTCTATATCTGTATTTCTGGCCACTTGTTGAAATTTTGTATTATCTGGAGACAGATCTTATGACTTCTGTGTTAATCATTCTACCTGCAATATTTTACAGGTTAGCTACTACTGAAAAGAAAGTCACAAGAGATCATTGGATTAAATTAATTATCTTCCTTCAGACATGTCTGATGAGTGCTAATAAAGCGGGTCATGGTTCCTTAGGTTTCTAATATCTTCAACTAAAACATAGGTAGAAATTTAGGATAATCAGAAATATATATATATATATGTGTGTGTGTGTGTATGGATATATATATATATGTAAAGCAAGATATATTTTGAGGTGATAAAAGTATTCCTTCCTTTGAAATCTCAAGTATTATGGTGCTTGGTAAAAAAAAGTCTCAGATTTTGTACTCACAACTATTAAACATGTAAAAATAATTTAAAATATTAAAACATACAAGTGAAGAACCAATCACATATTTTCTTAGAAATGTTTGTCTCATGATACTTACATTAAAATTCAAATTCAACATATACTCAGAATATTTCATATCATTTGGCTTACAAATTTTAAACAAATTTGAAGTTTACAAAATTAGTGTATTATAATTAAATATACTGATATGTAATTTGCAGGTACTTTTCCTGACAGTTATTTACTTGCAAAAAATTTACATTTGATGATGTTGATTTTATGGAATGTTTGAAAAATATTAAAATATGAAATTATAATTAAAACATTTAACAAGAGACATAAAGAAAAATGTTATTAGATGTTTCCATATTTCAATATATTCACTGCTCAAAGACATAGTACTCTTAATTTCTATTTCTTTTTCTGTTTGATATGTCACAAATTATGGAGAAAATTACTTTTTAGTCTCAGTAATTTTGTGCTCTGGCCTCCTGTTTTCAATGAAGTTTTTCACATCTCATGGCATCCATTTTGGACAGCAAGTATCCACACTGACGAGTAATAAAAATGGATGTGAACATGAATTCTTCACTGCTGTTGTGGCTTAGGGAATCATTCATTATCAAACCTGTATTACTGTTCAGAGGAGTAGTTATGTCAGTGTGTAGGACAAAAATACTTTCAAGATAGTCAAGTATCTTGCCTCCATTACAGTGTATTATAACCCATAAAAGTCATTTATTGGCTCATTGGCTCTTTTACAAACATTACTCTCATAAAAAGTCAATTTAAGCTAGAAAATAACAAAAAAGCAAACAGTCTGTATAACTCTACTGTAAGTCTTCCTCCCCAAAATGTGTTTGCTGCTGTGACAGATTTAATGTTTTGTAACATTACTCTTTTATGTACCAGGAACATTAATTTTTTTTATCTTTTCAACAATCTTTTCTGGCCATATTTAAAAAGTCAGATTGAAATAAGGTCCAGGAAGTTAAAATAGTTTATTAAATAATTAATCCCTACATGATCCCTATAAGGTTTAATTTCCCGTCTTCAAAAAGTAAATCAAGCTAAATGGAAATCAACAGTAAATCTGACTCACTTAATCAATTTTGACCTTTCAGTTTAAAGTTGTTTTACACATTGTAATTGTTACTATCTAAACAAAGTTAAAAGTTCTGTTGAGATGAGAATAAAGCAATACCACAATAAAATAGAAAAGAGGGTTTTATTTTTAAATATAGATGATAAGATTCTTATAGGCACTGGGAGAAAAAATAGGCAAATGTTGAAAGTAGCTGTTTGACAGAAAATACAATCACATTAAATATACTGACTTCACCAAAAACCTAAACAGGACTTTGGAAAACATGTATCCTATTGAATATTTACCCCTATCAAAAGTTTTTATAACTTCGTTTTAAAAATTTCATAATTTGTCAGTCATGAAAGGCAGTGTTAATTCTTCTGAAATTCTTCTGCATTAAACGGCCAACCCCTCTGTATGGCAAAAGACATAGGTAGCAAGTTCAATAAAAACCCCACAGAGTGGGGAGATCTTCGCTAGCCATGCAGCAGACAAAGACCTCATTTCCAAAATATACCTACAGCCCACCCCCCCCCCAAATTGAATTAAAACAAGTCCTCAAAGAAACAAATCAACCATTAAAAATGTGGGCTAAAGACTTAAAGAGAGACTTCTCTGAAGAGGAAATAAGAATGGCCAATAGATACATGAAGAAATGTTCTGCATTTCTGACCATAAAAAAAATGAGAAATGAAATCAACTTTGAGATTCCATCGTCCCTCCAGATAGAATGGCCATTTCAAGAAATTTAATAACAACAGATGCTGGTGGGGATGAGGTTAAAAGGGAATGCTAGGGCTGGGATGTAGCTTAGTGGCAAAGTACTTCCCTAGCAAGTGCAACGTCCTGGTTTTGATCCCACAGTGCCAAAAAAGAAAAGACAAAACAGAAAAAATACAGTTTAAAAAAAAGGGGAATGCTAATACACTGTGTGTGGGAGCATAAACTTGTTCAACCACACTGGTGGTTACTCAAAAGGATAAACATAGGGCCAGGAGTTTGGGCCTAGTGCTTAAAGTGCTTGCCTAGCATGCATGAAGACCCGGGCTCGATTCCTTGGTACCACATACATAGCAAAAAGCCAGAAGTGGTGCTGAGGCTCAGTGGTAAGAAAGCCTAGCTAGCCTTGAGAAAACCCAAGGACAGTGCTCAGGTCTGAGCTCAAGCCCAGGACTGGCAAAAAAAAAAAAGATAAACATATAGCTCCCTTATGACCCAGTAATCCACTCCTGGGCATTTACCCAAATGCTCATAAACAATGTACCAATGTCCATACTAAAGCTACTAGCACAACGCTGTTCATTACAGGTAACAGAGGCTCTACGGTTTACCTTATTTGTAATATGCAGTGCACATCTGGGCTTCTCCTAACAGAGGACCACCACAGTAGTTGAATACCTGTGTAGATATGGCCGCATAGGATGAGGATAAGGGAAATGAACTCCAGTTTTATTTTTATTTTATTTTTTTTGTTTATTGTTCTCAATTTACCATGTGAGGTTCTCACCCGCCTCTCCCTCTCATCTCTCTCTCTCTCTCTCTCTCTATCTCTCTCTCTCTCTCTTCTCTCTCTCTACTCATCTCTCTCTCTCTCTCTCTCTGTCTCTCTCTCTCCTCTGTCTCTCTCTCTGTCTCTCTCTCTCCCATCCCTCCCTCCCTTCCTCCCCTCTTCTCCCTTTCTCGTCTCTCTCATCTTTTCCCTCCCTCCCTCTTCTCTCTCCCTCCTTCCCTCCTTCCCTCTCCCTCTCCCTCCCCCCCCTCCTCTCTGTCTCTGTCCCCTCCCTCCCTCCCTCCCTCCCTCCCTCCCTACCCTCCCTCCCTCCCTCCCTCCCTCCCTCCATCTCCTCTCCTCTCTCTCTCTCTCTCTCTCTCCTCTCTCATCTCTCTCTCTCTCTCTCTCCCTCTCTCTCTACTCTCTCTCTCTCTTCTCTCTCTCTCTCTCTCTCTCTCTCACTCCCCCTGCTTCTCTCCTTATAGTTTATCTCATGTTGTCACTGTTTCTAACTTTGGTACCTGGTATAATGTATATAGGTTTATTTGTTTATTTGAAATAGGAAGGGGGGGCCAGGAACTTGGCCTAGTGGTTAAAGTGCTTGCCTAACTTGGCCTAGTGGTTAAAGTGCTTGCCTAGCATGCATGAAGACCCGGGTTCGATTCCTTGGTATCACATATATAGAAAAAGCTGGAAGTGGTGCTGAGGCTCAAGTGGTAGGAGCTCTAGCCTTGAGAAAGTCCAAGGACAGTGCTCAGGCCCCTGAGCTCAAGCCAGGACTGGCAAAAAAAAAAAAAAAGAAAGAAATAGGAAGGGAAGGGGAAAACAGGATTATCGGGAAGGGGGTGAGGGGGAAGGAGAAAGTAGGAGAAAAAACATGGGAAGCAGTATCAAGGAGTAATGTACCCCACTACCTGATGAATGTTACCCCTCTTTACATCACCACCACAATAAAATACATTGAAAAAAACAAGAGGTTTGTTAATGATGAAAGGCAGGGTTAATTCTTCTGAAAGATGCTCCAGTTTAGACGTGTGTGTGCATGCAGAATGAAATTGAGCAAACAGTAATAAAGAGAAATAGACAGACTCCATAATTCTTGATAAAACAAAAGCTAAGAGCTGAGAAAAGCCTAAGATTTTACTTTTCTTAATGTCTAAGCTAGCCTACTGTCATCTAAGATTTACTGGAAGGAGACATCACATACTTCCACTGATGATAACTGATTATCATTACCGCAGTAGTTGTAGCCTGAATTCTAGAACTTTCATTCCTCACTTTCCTCAACTTCATTTCTGGCATACTAATCTAAAAATAAAGGGGTTTTTGAATATCTGCCTATTCAGTAGGGTGTGTCCTGGTCAAACATGAGTCACTCTTATAGAAAACGGTTATATCTAATCTTTCACCACTTGAGATGAAGGCTAACTTTGTCCAACTCAAAGTCCTTAACACAAATTCCTTGAGATGATAATTCTAAATAATGACTACCAATATCATTACTCAGAACACAAACGAACTCTGAGACTCAAACAGAATCAGCTCCAACCATACCCTCTTATTGATGACATCATGGCTTCTGGAGAATTTCCCCTTGAGAACACTGCATAGTCAATCTGTCAAATTAATCTTACTGACAGGCACTGGCATCAAATCTGTTCAATTTGTGCCATGGAGGATTTAATTAAGGTGGCAAACAACAGGGGTCCAAGGAGAAGAATGATGTCAACCTGCAGGGTTGATAGCAACCAAGCACTTTAGGGACTCAGATTTAGCACCTGAGCACTGATGTTCCATGACCTTGGAAAACTAGATAGCTTCTTTCTTAAACCATATGTGGCAATGACAAAGCAGAAACTGGTAAAATACAATCTATAAAATTTGTCTGCAATCTCTCTCTCTCTCTCTCTCTCTCTCTCTCTCTCTCTCTCTCTCTCTCTCTCTCTCTCTCTCTCTCTCTCTCTCTCTCTCTCTCTCTCCTTCCACCAATATTCAGTGAGAAATTTGAACTTGTTAAGAATCTACTGTTTCACTTGGACATTCTGGATAATAAAACCTATCCTAAGAGATTGATGGAAGCACAAATTAGATACCAGGCATGTCAGACACCAGGCATGGAAACATTATATTTCCAGGCACTCTCATCTACCCTTCTGTTTGTTTCAAGGTGTTTTTTCTTTCTTTCATTTGAATAGTTTTTATTTCTTTTAAGGATTCTAAATTTGATGACTAGAATAACAGCCAAAGATATTCTGAAATGTTGAGATTTTCTGACCTCAAATAACCAGTAAATCTCTCAGAGTACAAGAAAAATAACTACAGTTATATGATGCTGATATGTTCAAAAATGCTTTCACAAAATAGACTTGTAGGATTCTCAGTA